>NW_027527429.1:8125813-8135708 GCF_008692635.1 Crocuta crocuta
ATGGAAATGCACCCCAGCCTGAGGGAGCGCCCATCTCACTGGCTGTTCTCCCCACCGTTTCCTGCTGACCAGGAGCCTCTAACGTGCCCTTTTCAAGCCTCTCCATTTCAGAAGCAGGGACCCGCCACCCCGGCTGCATGCGGGAGCACCTGGGAGCTTTAAACACTATTCACCTCTGGGGTTCCCCCGGAGCTTCTGACTTCGCTAGCATGGGGTGCTGCCTTGGGGACTCTCAAATCTCTCAGGTGACTGCTGCGTGCGGCCCAGGCTGCGAACCCTGAGCAGCTTATGGCTTCCTCCCGTGAACGGCTTCGGGTAGCTCCCTGTTTCTTGGCCTTGGTCAAGCTGCTAACTTGGGAGTAGAGATCAGGAGATTCATGTCTTCACCTTTACTCATGTGCTTCACCTTTACTTTAGATCTGTGCACTTGGACTTTGAGTGAGGTGGACAGCTGGGTGCCTCTGGCACGGGTACGAGTCAGGGTCAAGGTGTCAGGAGTCCATAGAAAGAGCTAGTCTCTTCCATCCTGGTCCCACCCAAGGCTCCCTTGCACCTTCCTCTCCTGCTTACCATGGCTGTCGACTGTCACGGTAACGGAGAAAGCTGGAGAGAAAGAGGACCATCTCCTCCCATGGAACCAGCGGGCAACATTAATTTTTCTTGAAAGTGTGAACGTACGTGCGAGAGTGACACTTTCTGTGGTGGTGCCAGGGAGGTCGCCATTGTTTTCCTTATCAGACCCTGGGACCTCCGGAGAAGCCGTATGAAATGGGGGAAGAATGCGGAGCGGGGGGTCCACGTAAAGAGAATGTAATGGTAGAGCAGGGTTTCTGTGATTGCTTTTGAATTCTTTTTGTTGACTCTAAGCCTAAAGTGTGGTGAAAGATCATTGATCCTGGGACAGCCTGACTACCTTGTCGGTGGGCTCAGTTGGGTCTCCCCACCTCCCTTAAAGCCTCTTGGATGAATTCCAAGATATGACAAGCCCTCCTAAGAAAGCCCACGTATCTTTCTGGCACATGTGAAAAGATGCAAAAGGTAGATGATAGCTTCTTGCTTTGAACGGACCTGAATTAAGCTGCTTGATGATAAATTCGATCTGGCGGACCATTTCAGCACTGCCTTCTTTGATGAAGCAGCGAAGAATGTCCTCCATTCCCTAGGGGCATTAGAAAGAGTAAGAGTTAATATTTTAGTGTTTTTGTAGGGGAAAACCAGTTTTCAACAGAATAGCTTCACCTAATTAAAAAAAAAAAAACAACCACACAATGAAAAGCCTTTGGCAGGAGGGAAGGGATATACACAATAAAAATCCTCTGCTCAGTACTAAACATTCTTTTTGTTATTTTTTACAATTCACAGTGAAATTACTTTCTTCTTGGTTGGCTATCTGACCTAATTATACAACATTTAGCAAACAAAAAAACCTATTGTACAGAGAACTGGGCGTTGCCAGAGGGAGGTGAAGCAATGGGTGAAATAGGTAAAGGGGATTACGAGATACAAACTACCTGCTGTAAAATAAGTAAGTTGTCATAGGGATAAAGAATAAATCAGGACTACAGTCAATAGTGCTGTAATCATGCTGTATGGTGACAGATGATGACTGCTTGTTCTGATGAGCAATGAGTGTACACCTGAAACTGAAAGAACACTGTGTGTCAACTATACTCTGATAATACATAAATTAAAAAAAAACTATTGTAAAATTTAACTGCATAAGTATTTTCTGTAATTTGGGCAATATGTTGTTTCGGGAGGTAATTTCTGTCCTGTGATTTCTCTACATTTATACACTTCCTTCTGGATTTCAGAGACAAAATGAAGAGTAAAGCCATACGCTTAGAGAAATAAACGAACGGAACCTCTTTTTAAACAGCTATTATTCTTTTTCTATCAAAAGAATTATAAAGTCCCCACATTGTGTAATACTTACTTTCTTACAAAACACTGATATCAGAACTTTGAATAATGACTAATAGAACTGCAGGGAAATGTAAGACACTGACTTAGCACAGGTATGTTTCCCTGCCTTCCTCTTTCCTTGAGGCATTTGAATGAGCACGTATGGCTGGAGCTGATGAGGGTTTCTTGCCACAAGAGGAAAGTGTATCTAATAATGAACCCAACATAGAGGAAGCAGAGTCCAGAGGTCCTGAGAGAGAAATGGATCCAGGAACACATGAGCCCTGATCAAGCTCTGCCTGATGCTTCTGCCTGGACTTTTCAGGTAAAGGAGACAATATTTCCCACTTTCAATGCAGGCCCGTTTGGAGTCAATGGCTCTAACTGAATCAAAGAAGTGCCAAGTGCAGTTTTGAATATGGTGAGTTCCCATCGTCTAGAGAAGGGCATGACCTTCCGGAAGGTTAAGTCTGGATTGGAATCCGAGCTGTCTCATGAATTAACAGTGTGACCTTGATCACGTTAGTTAGTTCCTCCTACCCTGTGTCCTCAACTAGAAAAAAGGGATGACAACAACTCTAGTTAACATGAAACCTTTAAAAGGTAAAGAATGTAATTGGGTGTTGGTTATGTAAATATATGTTTGTCAATTGCATTCAACTATATATGTGTTTGTGTGTGTGTATATATATAGTTTTTTCTCTGTATATAGTATATATAACATATTTATATATAGTATGTATAGTATGTACTATATAGTATATTATATGTGTGTGTGTGCATGCGTGCGTGCGTGTGTGTGTATAAAATAGCATCCAGTCCAAGTGCTGGTACATAATAGATGCTCAATAAATGGTTAAGGGGAGAATGGGTGGCTCAGTCGGTGAAGCGTCTGACTCTTGATCTCAGCTCCGGTCTTGATCTCAGGGTTGTGAGTTCAAGCCCTGAGTGGGCATAAAGCCTACTTAAATGGTTAAGATTGTGCTTGCTGTGTTTGGAAGGGATTTGTGGCTCAGAAGAGAGATCTGGCAGCAGAGGCCAAGGGAATAAACAAGGTTCTAGGTGACAGCACCTTCGAGAACAGTAACATTTAACAGAGAGGCAGATACAGGCAAGTGCACAGAGGAGAACATGAAGGAGTGGTCTGGAAGGGAAGAACAACTCTGGTTAGTCTTTGAGTCAAGAGAAGAGGGTACCAAGAGGCAGGAGTCTGCTCGAGCCCAGGCAGAATGTCTGGCTGGGGTTTAAATCCCAGGGAAGAGCTTCAGGGCCAACAGCTGCTCCAGCCCGGGGCGCGGAGGCTTTGCAACAGGCGCGGGGCAGCCCTCCTGGTCTGCACTGCCCTCCTGTCCCAGACCGTGGCAGCCTCTTGAAGTTCAAATGGGCCTCAGTGCACTCATTTATCTTCTCCTCCATCTTGGGGGGTATTACTGTAAGACCACCATTATAGCACTGGGTGCCGGTATAATTTTTATGTCTTCTTAGTCACTTTCCGCAAGCACACAAATGTTTTACCTGGTTGCAAAAACAGAGTTCTTGCGATGTCATATTCTCCTCTCCTCTCCTTTCGGGAGCCCAGTTACACAAGTGTGAGACGTCCAGGTCTCGGAGCCACTGTCCCTTTCCTTCATTTTCTCCCTCTGGCCCGGCTGATCTCTAAGGGTCACACTCTCGTCCTATCACCGCGAGTCTCTCCCCTCGACTTGGTCCCTGTCCCTTTGCTTCCGTGCCCTCCTGCCTTCCCGGCCCCTTGTCCTGGACGTCCCTCCTCCAAGCTGCCTTGCAGCTGTCTGATCCACAGGACCTTCTTTTTTCCTCAGCCTACATGTTTTCTTTCTTGGTTTCGCCCTTGGTTGAGAGTTCCTCTCACCAGAAGGGCCACAGTGCAGAATTTATTTAATCAAGTTCATTTTTCCCTGTTCTGTGCTGAAATCATCTTTTCCCCCCAAAGCAATAAATTAAGCTCCATTGTTTAGTGTGACCACACAGAATGGTTCCTAATTGAGTTTTTATCTCTGGCATAGCTGTTGATGTAATTTTAGACGGCTAATTAGGAGATTGAGCAATTCTTCTAAGTAAGCAAAATCAAGTGGAAGAACCATGTTTCATTAGTCACAAACTGAATTTGGCCTGTGTTTTGACTGTGGAAATGTATTTAATCCCTTCACTGTGGCATTTAATATGCACACTGTTAAGCTAGTTCCACACGTAATGGGGAAAAGGACAAAACCCCGGTGGCTTTGCTGCATAGATCCAGAAACGCTTGTCAACACAAACGATGCTAATCACCTGAAGCTTGTTTTATACTTACTTCCAATAAAGCACTAACGTAAACACATCAAGTATTGAATTCACTATTTACCAACCACACCAGGAACCAGACAGGTTTGTCATCTTCACCAGAGCGTCTGTCCCACTCAGCTGCTGACAGCGGGGTCTGCAGGCTCCCAGAGTTAGTGCCGCGCCGCTGCTCACGCCTGCCGCCAGCCCCCCAGCCCTCCTGTGGGGGGCTTTCCGGGACACCTTCTCCATGTCACCGTCTTCCTGCTAAGCTCCTCCTACTATGAAATCGCAGGCATCCCCAAAGCCCCAAATTAAAATGAATCACTGAAAAAAGAAGTCTATAACTTTTCAAAAACTAAGCCTGCTGGGAACTTTCTAACCCAGTAGTTCTTAAGATTTAGGAGGTAGGGATCTCTTGAGAGTCTGATAAAAGCTCCAGATTCCCTCTCCAGAAAAGTGCAAATACACAGCTGGCGTACAATTCCAGGGAGCTCATAAGCTACGTGCAAGCCACGGGGCCTAGGCTCAGACCTCTAACAGCTTCTGAACTGTGGCACTGATCAAAGCTTACAAATTTCTCAAGCACATTCTCTTTCCTTTTTTTTTTTTTTTTGAGTGCTTGTTTATTTTTTTTAATTTTTTTTTCCTTTTTTTTCTGAGAGAGAGAGAGAGGGAGAGAGAGAGACAGCATAAGCAGGGGAGAGTCAGAGAGAGAGAGATACAGAATCTGAAGCAGGCTCCAGGCTCTGAGCTGTCAGCACAGAGCCCGACACAGGGCTCGAACCCACGATCCGTGAGATCATGACCTGAGCCGAAGTTGGACGCTTAACTGACTGAGCCACCCAGGCGCCCCTCTCTTTCCCTTTTTTAAAAAAATGTTTATTTATGTTTTGAGAGAGACAGAGACAGAATGAGTAAGGGAGGGACAGATGACACGGGGGCAGAGAATTGCAAGCAGGCTCTGCACTGTCAGTGCAGAGCCCGATGCGGGGCTCAAACTCATGAACCTATGAGATCATGGCCTAGGTCGTAGTCAAGAGTCAGATGCTTAACCAACTGAGCCGCCCAGGTGCCCCTCAAGCACCTTTTCTTACCATTGCCCTTGCTTCCTCACGAATGGATGGAATAGAAAGGATGCTGTACAGAGCTCCATTCACATACGGCTGTATCTTTAAGGGGAGAAAAAGCAGTCAGTTACAAGTTGTCCAATACTGTACAACCAGTGCTCGATCACCCCACTTGAGAACCATGTGGCTAGCGAGGAGGGTGAGCGTCACCATCTCCCTGAGCTCCAGGATGCATGTTTCCGAAGGACAGATATCTCCACTGCATGTCCCAGTGACGGCTACAACTGAGAGTTCAAACCCAAGTTCATCATTGGCTCACAAAGCTCCCTCCTGCTATATTCCACTGCTTAACTGTCATCCCGATCATTCAGGCTAGAACCACGACAATCATCATCAAATGTTCTCGCCCCTGCTCTCCAGTGTTGAGTCTCCAAGCTGCCTTTGATAGGAATGCTTTTTTTCCACACACACTGCCACTGTCCTTGTTGAGACATCCTCCATGACTTGGGTGACATCGATCCTCCCAAAGGGCTTCTCTCCGCTTTTGATGTTCACACTTCAGTCCAACAATCCTATCGTTGCCAAAATTCTACAACATGGGCCAAATCATCCCTCTTCCTACCTCGGAAACCCTCCCTAGAGCCCACCTGGAAAGTACCAACTCTTCAGTACAGCACACGGGATCCTTCGAGGTTTGGCCTCACTATCATACCCCCTGCTGCCCCCTTCCTGCCACCGTGAAGTTTACACTGCACACGTCGCACACTACTTCCGGCCCCACCCCACGCCCCCTCGCTCCGCTCTGCTTCCTGCATATCCCCCACTACCGTACTGGATTCAGTATATTTTTATATGTATACTTGTTTCCCCTATTGTGAGCTCTCCAAGGACGGGACCCATGTTTTACTCACACAGGTAACCCCAACATCAGGCCACACGGGCCATGGTACATGGCAGGTGGCTGATGAATGGGAGCTCCCATCTGAGTAGATTTTGTGCTACACTGTCTCCGCAGCGGTGGGGAAGGGCTCATTTCCCACCATTCTTTCCTGGTGCTGGCCTTGAAAATCCCTTAATCTTTGCCAATCTAATGGGTAAAAAGGATAAGAAACGGCGTCCTATGGTTGTTCTTACTTTCATTTTCCTGACCACTGGCAACACTGGTCATCCAGACTTCCTGTTCTGTAACCTGCCCCCGTGTGCCCTTTACCCTCTTCTGACTTGTATTTACCAATTTATAGGAGCTCTTCATATATATAAGGGATAGTAAACTCTTGTCCCGGGTGAGGCAAATTTTTTTCTTAGGGTATCATTTGTCCTTTGACTCTTATCATGGCCTCTTTTTCCACATCAAAAAAGTCTACTGTTTACAGAGTCAAATATACTCATCTTTTTCTTTATGGCTCTTGGGTTTTGTTTTTCAAGACCCAGACTATCTCACACAGGACACACACATGGAGCATTTGTTTGTGTGGCAAACAATTTCTAGGCTCTACCGTGTGTACAGGGGGATTTCCCAGCTCATCTTCAAGGTAAACTGGGAAATCCCCCTGTTGCGATTCGCAACAATCACAAGATTTAAATCCTTTGGTCTATTCTGTTCTCAGAGGTAACGTACTGGGGCCAACACCCGAAACCAACAGCTATTATTGGAGACAGAATTTATTTCCCACAGGTGTCACCCGCCTTCGCTGCTGAATAAAATGGAGAATGGAGTCTAGAAGGAGCTAAGAGGTCCTGATCTGAAAATATAAAAAGCACAGAACACACTGTAACAACCACCGAACCCTCACTAGGTGAAGCAGCCGGGGTCACTCAGCTGGTGGGCCCGGGGACTGTAAGGTGTAAAGTGAGAAATGAACAGAAGGAATGAAACAGGCACGGACACAGGGAAACTAAGTGCCTCGCTCTGACTAGCGGTTCTCAGACCTGTACCGCTAAGACAGCCTGAATCTGATCTGGCTGAGACACCCCGTCCCTGATCTGGCTGAGACACCCCGGCCCTGATCTGGCTGAGACACCCCGGCCCTGATCTGGCTGAGACACCCCAGCCCTGATCTGGCTAGAGAGGCCAGGGATTTGTTGAGATTTTGGCTTCAGGGGCAAAGTGATGCCCCAGTCTCTGCACAGGCATCTACAGAAAGCAGGTTAGAGAATATTTGTTCTGTTTATAAGTTTCTGTTAGTTTATCAAGAGCTCTACTTTATTAAAAAAGGGCTTGTGTGGGGGCGCCTGGGTGGCTTAGTCGGTTAAGCGTCCGACTTTCACTTAGGTCATGATCTCACGGTTCGTGGGTTCGAGCCCCGCGTCGGGCTCTGTGCTGACTGCCAGCTCAGAGCCTGGAGCCTATTTCAGAGTCTGTATCTCCCTCTCTCTCTGACCCTCCCCTGCTCACGCTGTCTCTCTCCTACAAATAAATAAAAATATTTAAAAAAAAAAAAAAAGGGCTTGTGGCGCACGAGTTAGAAGACAGAAAATCCCTCAGTGTGGGGAGGCCACGGGGGACGGCAGGAGCTGGGACGGCCATTCTGCGAGACAACATGGCGGGACTCGGAGCTGGGACTGCATGTGGGGTGAGCCAGCAGTGACGAAGCATCTGCACCCCAGGGGCCAGTGCAGCGACGGCACTGAGGACCCTGTGGCGGAGGTACACTGAGAGCTGGAGGTAACTGAGGTAGCAAGCCCGGGGGAACGGTAAGGGGTGCCGCAAACAGGGGCTGTTTTGCAGCAGTGAGAGTTAAGGAACAAGATGTATACAAAGCAACACAGAAAAGTCCTGAAAACACAGTGAAAAGGTAAGAAGAGAATGAGATTTGGAGCACAGTACTATTTACACAATTATGCACGCACCACACAATATTAACTACATTTTCAGGCCACATACATGTCCACAGACGTAGATTAAACCCACCCTGGGGAGAGTCAGGGTGGGACAGAATGAAGCAGGGCGGGTGACGAGCAGGATAAGGCCTGGCGAGGAGCTGGCAGGGACCTGCGATGGCAGGAGACAGGAACTGAGGAGTGGGGGATCGATTTCTGGCTTCCCAGCTGCAGAATTTGGAGGGGGGAGCATGCACTCACTAACCTGGCCAGCACCCCCCCAAGCCCAGGGCTAGCGGCGCCAGCCTGTACCTCGTGGTTCTCATGGCCGAGCAGATCCGAAAGAACTTTCAGCACCAGGCCTGCCACCTTGGCACACATGTTCTTCCCTTTAGAAAAAACAACGGAACAAAACATGTCATGTCTAAGCTCAGAAGTACACTTTCTTTTTTTTTTTTTTTTAATGTTTTTATTTATTTCTAGGACAGAGAGAGAGACAGTGTGAGCAGGGGAGGGTCAGAGAGAGAGGGAGTCACAGACTGAAACAGGCTCCAGGCTCTGAGCTGGCAGTCAGCACAGAGCCCGACGCGGGGCTCGAACCCACGAACCGCGAGATCATGACCTAAGCGAAAGTCGGACGCTTAACCGACTAAGCCACCCAGGCGCCCCCAGAAGTACACTTTCAAGCCAGGCAGACGTGAAAACAAATCTTGGGTCCTCTGCTTATGAACTGTGTGACCCTGGGTGAGTCAATTAATCAATCTGGGCCTCAGTTTCTTCCTCCTGGGGTTTCTTAGCGATTGTTAATGTCTGTCAAAGGTGATGCGGAACGAAGGAACGTACACTCCGAGGACTCGGGGACAGCGGCACAGGTAGAGCACAGAGCTATTTGTGTCAGAGAGCGCACGATATATTACGGGGCAACGTTCTGCCTCCCAGGCACACACACCAGCATCATAAAACTCATACAGGTGTTTTAGCAAATCCAAACGTCATCGTAACAATCATTGCAATAAACTGATGATAATAAGAAAAGCTGATTATGATCTGATGAATGTTTTAAAGCTGGGATATCTGCATATGTTGTTTTTTAAGAGAAGACTGAAGTAATATTTAGTCAGTCAACAACACACAGGTAGTGCAGATTACAAAGCATCTGAGGGCAAGGAAGCTTCTAACAAATACCCCTGCACTATTTAGCCATGTGACCTTCTTCTCCCCAAACTGGGGCTGCTCAGACTGACTTCAGCCACAGGCCAGACCTGGCACTTCTACAGAAACTTCTTCTTTCCCAGGTAACGGATCATTTCATGGGATGGAACCTGTAGAAAAGCTGCGATCACTACCTTTACTGATCAAATAGGCTGAGATGTGCGCATGAAAATCCCATCTCCGGGGGGTGACGTGGGGAAACTGTGAGGCTGTGGTGAGGAGCAGGGAGCCTGGTCTGGCATCCTTGCTGTGCCGACTTAACCCTGCAGAATCCTAGAAACATACTTCTCTGTCTCAGGATAGAATGGATCAGAATTCTTAACTTCCTGCCTTTGAATAGTGCAGTGAAAGTGAAGAAAAATATAAACTATTTTAATTTCCTCTTAATGGAGGTACTGTATACACATAAAATGTTATTTCCAAGGCCAGCAAGGTATTTGGCTTTAGGGATTCACCAGCTGTATAACTAGTCGGAAATGTTTTATACCCTATTTCTGTTTCAGTTCTCTATGAGGGAGACTAAAGGCAAACCACAGCAGGCTGGGTGGTGGTCTGGGTTCATACCCGAGCCAGAGGGATGGGGGATGGGGGGGGGGGGGCTAGGGAGG
>NW_027527429.1:8135717-8148753 GCF_008692635.1 Crocuta crocuta
GGTGCTACGAGACCTGTGCTCCGGAGGCAGAGGTTCATGAGCAAAGCCACCGAGTACTCCAGCGTATAGTCCGACAGGCAGTCGGGGTCCTTCAGGATATCAATCAGCCAGAAGACGAGGCCATCTCGAATCATTGCCGTCTGCAGTGGGCGCCTAGGATGCAAAAGCCTACAGGTCAACTAAAGCTGTCCAGAAACGTTCCCTGCACGAGTACGTGGTGATGTGCATGCCTAGCAGAACCAACTGTGCAGAAGGTACAGACTCTGAAGGGTATTTTGTTGTTAGACCTGCACAGCTGAAACAACAAATTCCTTTCCCTTTCGAGGGTACTGCTCAGGGCTCAGACAGGAAAAAGGTAGTCAGGAGGCCTCCTACTTTGAAAGTTTCTTTTTCAATATTTAAAATTAGCAGAATATTACCTCCAATATTCCATAAATATGTATTGATAGCTTTTGGTCTACTTGACCCAGGAGACGGCCATAGGAATAGTGCATCATCAATAAATAGGTTTTTAGTAAACCCTAGTCCGGAGAGGCAGTTGAGCTGTGTGAAATTCAAGAAAAGCAGATGACCAGCTCAATCCCATTTTGATTCAGGGCTCTATAAACCACAGGTAGTTTAATGATGTGGGTAATGTAATTTATACAGAATGATTTTCCACCCAAAGTCCAGGTATGAAAGCTTACAAAATCCAACACCTCATCAAAGTGTGTTATGGTGAATGTCTTCATGCCAGCCTGAAGAACTGAGGGGATTAGGCATAACGGTATCTCCAGGAAGTCATGTAAATTCTTCGAAAATGAAAACACCATGAAGGAACCACCACTGCACACCTCCTAGTGAGCAGGTTATGGTAAAACTCCTACCTGGGACAGTATCTGTTTGTGCTCTTCTTTTTTTTTTTTTTTTAAGATTTTATTTTTAAGTAAACTCTACACCCATTGTGGGGCTCAAACTCACAACCTCAAGATCAAGAGTCACATACTTTACTGACTGAGCCAGCCAGGTGCCCATCTGTGCTATTCTTAAACACCACACTCACCACCTCAGTGAAATTTACTAGAATACAATGAAGGCCACACTCTTGGTAATCCTAACTCTCTACATTCATTGTACAGACCCCAGACAAATGCAAGAACGTTAAGCATCTTTCCAGAACAGAGAAGCTGAAATTACTGTTTGAAGGACAAGAAAAAACTGGCAATAAGAAACTGTATTACCAGGAAGACATATTTTTCCATTATATCTTATCTCTGTTACTTAACTCTAGTCACTGAATTTCTAAAAATTTTCCAAATACAGTCAACACTAGGCTAAATTATCTTTATGAGCAAAGAGAAACATAGTGTTCGTATGATCTGAGGAAAATAGCAACTGGATATTACTAGATCTTCTCCATTCACATAGTTAGAATGAGAAACTTCCATTGGCAGAGACCTGGCAAATAGTAGGAACTAACAACCAACCGCTTTCCCTCACAAGCCACACACACTTAGAATAAGTCACTTTAGGGGGAAAAAAAAGAATAAGTCACTTCGCAGGCTTGGGCTACTAGTGAGTGCCAATCAAATGTTGACCACATTTCTCTCTCTCATCCTCTGCCCTTCTCCTTCCCTCACTCTCTCTAATAAAAAAAAAATGTTAACCACATTTGACAGGAAGAAAGTATGTCCAGAAGAGGGCTGGTGGTCAGAAAGGGCTGAGAATTCTTCTTAAGCCCGAGAGAAAGTGAGGTGGTCACGAGGGGATCCACATGCTGGAAGAATTCCACATGACTCAGCAATTCCACCCCCAGACACCGCGTCAGGAGGAAGGAAAACATGTGTCCACAGAAAGGCTTGTAGGCGGAGGTTCATAAGAGGATTATGCATGTTGGACAAATAGCAGAAACGATCCAGATATCTGTCATCTGATGAGTAGAGAAGCAAAATGTGTTCTGTCCACAAAATGGCATGTTACTCAGCAGTATGAAGGAACCGAGTCCTGATACGTGCGAAGCTACGAGTGAACCTCAAAACCTGATGCCGAGTGAATGAAGCCAGTCACGACAGACACGTTATAGGATCCCATTCATCTAAAATGTCCAGTATAGGTAACTCTACAAAAAGCAAATCAGTGGTTACCTGGGGCTGAGGGTGGGAATGAGGACTGGAAGTGGATAGGAGGTTTCGTTGCAGTGATGGAAGTGTTCTAAAGTTAGCTTGTGGTGATGGCTGCACAACTCCATAAATACACTAAAAATATAACTGAATGGTGCATTTCAAAGGGGTGAATTCTGTGCTCTGCAAGTAGGCCTTAGTAAGGCTGTTAATGGGGGAAAAAAAAAGCTCCAGGTAGCTACAAGCTCCTAGTCATAACAGGGTCCAGACGGAGGCTCCGGATGGGCCGCCAGGAGGGAGGGACCAGGGAGCGGGGGCTCCGCCCACCTTCCATGGAAATAGCCGCCACAGCCACCGTGCCACTCGCTCACGCGCACAGCGGGGCTGCGAGCCACTGTGAGCTGAGCTCTGAGTGTGCATCTCTGCCCCCGGCACATGGCCTGGGACACAGTCCGGCCCCGGCCGCCCAGCTAACATTTGTGAGGAGGCCATGACGGCGCTTCCTGAGCAGGATGGATTCGACAGGAGACAGGCTTTCCAGCTCTCTCTTGGAAAGTCGCCCATCCTCTCCTCAATGTTAACTGAAAATGTCATATGCCCCTCTGGCTGCTCTTGGGACGAAACCGTGGCTACGCCTAACTGTTGGGAGCCACCATGACCCACTGCACGGTCCGCACCTGAGGCTGAACTTCTGCAAGGCCCCAAGAACGTTCTCCCGGGTGACGGCGTCCTCGTCTTCCTCCTTCAGCCTTTCCTCCAGCATCCGCAGCACCTTTGTATTCTGGGCCAGGTAGAGACGACCTAATAATACAGCCAGAGACGCAAAAGTGGAAGAATTTATCTTGTGTTAGGTTCATGCTCCAAAAACCACTTTCGATGAACACTTTGCACGTGACATACGTGGAGTTTGGGTAATTTTAGGTTCTGAAAAACTTAAAACATATTTTTTTCTGCAAAGTTGGTTTGATCCAACCAGCTGTCTAACGAAGAGAAAACCACTCCTTTTGTAATCTACACAGAAATCATCGCTATGTTTTTGTGGGGAGCTCTTTTATTTACCTGAAATCTTGAACCCAAAGTCAGATCTATAAGGAGAAAGAGGGTAAGGAATCTGTGTGTTATGAGCCCCTTAGTCTTTATAATAGAGGCAACCAAGCAGTAATGATTTCTGGCACACTCCTTGTTCCTTCTAGACATAGCCGTGGCCTGGAGAAGGAGTTGGGAACCGTACCTGGGATCCTACAATAATCCCTGAGCTATCACCAGCCTGTTACAGACTTGTGTCTTGATACAGATGACATGAATTCATACCCTCACTTATGATAAACGCCTGCTAAATAGATGGGAGAACAAGCAAATGAATGAGTGAACAAATGTTTGGAGTATCATCTATTCATAATTTGAAAACTCCCTTTATTCACAGTCTAAAAAGCTGAAACAAAGTAGAACATATGGAAGATAATGGCACCCTGTAAATCATTTTGACTTCAGCTTTGGTGTGTATTATCTTTGGAATTTTCTAATCCTCTTGGTTTAAGAGGTTATAGGCTTTTTTTAAATAAAGATTTTATTTTTAAGCATCTCTCCACCCAACACGGGGCTCAAACTCACAACCCCAAGATCAAGAGTTACACACTCCACCAACTGAGCTGGCCTGGTGCCTGGAGGTTACACTCTTTTGAAGGAAATCATGCAGTGCTTATTGGGATCAGCTTTGATTATTTCACTCAACCTTATTTTGCAGAAAACTATAGAAGATGCATTACCTGTTATATACTTGAAAGCAACTGAAATACTATGGCTACAAAACCAGAAAGCTTATAAAAATAAAACCAGAAGGCTTATAAAGTAAACTCTAAAACCATCAAAATTTGCTCGGACATAAACTTAGCAATTTGCACAAAACACCTTAGATATACTGGACAGGAATAAATTGAGGGAACACAGAGCGTCTTTAAGAAACATGAAGAGGAACATCCATTTTCAAATGAATGAAATGCATTAATAAGACCTAGCTGTTCTCTGGGAGGAAAAGCTGATGCTCTACCTTCTGCCAGGGACGCGAAGGCGTTGACGAGCCGGGCCATGTACTGCCGCACCACCTCGCTCTTGGAGTGCAGCAGCTGAAGCACAGTCCTCTGTGGGAGAAACACATGAAAAGACGGGAATGATGAGGTCAAGGAAAAGTGACAGGTAAACCCACGTCTCTTCTCTGGGTCTGCTGTTCTCTTCCTCTGTGTCAGTTTATTAGAGGTGAAATAAAGGCACTAAAGCCAATGTTTCATCTGGAAGTCTTGATTTCCAACCGACTTAAAAAAAATTTTTTTTAATGTTTATTTATTTTTGAGAGAGACAGAATGCGAACTGGGGAGGGGCAGAGAGAGAGGGAAACACAGAATCTGAAGCAGGCTCCAGGCTTTGAACTGTCAGCACAGAGCCTGATATGGGGCTCGAACCCACAAACTGCGAGATCATGGCCTGAGCCGAAGTCGGACACTCAACTGACAGAGCCACCCAGGCACCCCTCCAACTGATTTTTTATGAGATTTGACAAAAGTAAGTTATTCAGACTTCTAAATTAAAAGAACGAATTACAGGGGTGCCTGGGTGGCTCCATCAGTTAAGTGTCCAACTTCAGCTCAGGTCATGATCTCACAGTTTGTGGGTTCGAGCCCNCTTGGAATCAGGAATGCAGGCGGTCACAGACTTAGCCGACCCAAGCATGTCAAGTCTCAAAGGCAGCCACGGACAATGAGGAGTTACCCAATTTACAGCACTTAACCCTCAAAAGGGAAAAAAATAAAGAAGAAAGCATGCGAGCGGTCAGAGCAGCAGCCGGAGGATCCGTTGCTCCTGCGCCCCTTCCTCCTGCGTGCTTCCCCCCCTTGTTNGCTTCTACACCAGGAGGGGGGAAGGGACAGCACCTAAACGCAGAAAGACTGCTGGGCAGAGAGCACCCTGTCCTCTTCTCCTATGTGGTTCCCAGAACACTGCTTCCAGGCCCTCAGCCTCTCGTAGGAGAACAGAAGACTCTTCCTAGAAGAAAATGACCAGCCAGGAGGAAAGAAGCAGGGATCCTAAAATCAAAGGTTCCTAATAGAGAGCGCCCCTGGCTGACCCTCAATGGACCTCTGCGCCTGCCCTGCCCTCACAGTCACAACTTCAATCGGCTTTCACTCCCCCCACTCAGAACAGTTTGAGATAAGCAAGGTCTGCCAGAAACCCAAGGTAAGTTTCCAATATGGGCAACAGACAGGGTCAAAGCCAATGGAGGGAGAGACCCGAAGGCAACGAGACTGTGTAGGGAGAAGAAAACGAGAAATAAGCACAAATGTGTCACTAATACCCTCAGGGATACAAGAAGCTGTATTGTATCCATGAAAAAACAGAATGCCATAAAAACGGGGCATGAAAACCTCAACCGAAGGGTTGGAAAATAAAGAGGAGGAGATCTACCGAAGACTAAACCAAAAAGAAAAATATGGAACCTATGAGAGACAAGATAAAATTAGAGAAGCAGTTCAAGAGGCCCCATACTCAGAAAAAGGACAGAGAAAACAGAGGAAATCATCCACAAAACAACTCAAGAAAAGTTCCCAGAACTACAACTGTCAGATTGAAAGGGCTCACAAAACACTCAAAACAATGAATCAAAAGACGCCTAACGGAAGACATCAGCGGGACATTTGTCAAAACTAAATAAAGACAAAGAGAAGACTCGACAGGCTTCTAAGGAGAAATGAACAAGCCACACACAAAAAGGATCAGGAATTAGAATGCCTCTGGACTTCCCAAGAGCAACTCTGACACCTAAAAGACAAGGGAGCAAGATCTTCAAAATTATTTACAGCCCAGAATTCTGTACGAAGAATAAAGATATTTTCAGACATACATCATCTCGAACAATCTACTTCCCACCCATCCTTACTCTAGAAGCTATTAACTAAGGGACGTGCTCCGCCAGCCAAGGGAATAAGAAAGAACAGTCTCAAAAGTGTGGCCCTGGACCAGCGGTAGCAGCATCCCCTGACAACTTGTTGAAAATGCAAATTCTCAGGCCCCTTTCCAGACTTACTACGTGGAAACTGCAGGGGCCCAGGAATGTGTGTTTTAACGAGCTTCCCCGGTGAAAGGACTGCACACCATACGCTCTGAGAACTGCCGAGCTAGAACTCACTGACCAACCGGGCCAATTTCCTGGCTGAAAAGGCCCATTTACCTTGGTGTCATGGTGACACGGCATCCATGTTGCACAAGCAGTTTCCTGCTCTGCAGACTCTCTGACCTCCTGAGACTGTTCCAGCTCATTCCTTACTATAAAATAAACCATGGCAATTAAAAATAATGACTTGGGGGAAGAAATGAGATGCCTTCAATGGCTATAGAGATCACAGCATTGGAACAACATATCACAAAACCTAAGACGTCTTTCATTAGAGGACACATTATTTTTTTATATGTACAGCCAAGAAAGAAAAGAAGCCAGTTAAACTACAACAGGCCATCGCCTATTAGATACATCCCAATTTCTAGATGCTGACATGGGGGGGAAATGCATCTCAGATGCAATGAAATAAGAAAGTTTCAGAAAGAGTCAACTGAATTTACCCTTTGAGTTTGAGTTTGTAAAGTCACAACAGTATATTGTCAGCTGCTTCATGTCTGATAAGTTGGTTTCAAAGCGATTACAAATATAAGCAGAAGTAAAAAGGGGCAACTGGGTGGCTCAGTCGGTTAAGCGTCCAACTTCGGCACAGGTCATGATTTCACGGTTTGTGAGTTCGAGCCCTGCATTGGGGCACTGACAGCTCAGAGCCTGGAGCCTGCTTCTGATTCTGTGTCTCCCTCTCTCTCACCCTCCCTGACACATGCATGCGGGCACACTCTCTCTCTCAAAATTAAAAAAAAAATTTTTAATAAAAGAAAATAATTCAAAATAAGAATTTGAGAGACTATTTTTAAACGGAACATAACTCTTTCATGGGAACAGTAAGACTACATTCAGAGAAAAAACTGGCAACTCAGAATTCTCAAACGCTATGCCTGTGTGAACAATAGACTACCATGTGATTAGTTTCTGCAGGGGGCTGTTTCATTGGCGATCCTAAGGGGTATTTCCACTCAGTGCACACACTGTAAAGCTCAACAACAGGGAGATAAAGTATTTACATCATTTTGGATAGACACTCAACGGAGATAATGAAATGCAGTGTCTCTATATATGCCATGTTCAAGATCTCACTCCTCCTCCTTCCAGCGAAGCCCAGTACTGACAACAGGTAAGGGGGAAAGGAGCGAGGAGGGGAACCACCACATAGTGGCTACTCTGTGCTGGGCACTGGGCTAAGTACTTTCCACATGTGCCCAAACACAATCATCCGCACATCCTCACAAGGCAGGCGATGGCTCCTTCTCAGAGATAGTAAGAGTAACTTGCTTCAGGTAATCTGGCTTAGAGGCATAGGGCAGAAGTTTGAACCCAGTTAATCTCATTCTGAATCCTATACTTTTCCCACTAAATCATCAGACCTATCTGGTCGAAAGCTATCTACAAACATAGTGTTAACACATTTCAAGTCAGGCCCAGAGGGAAACAACTGCATTGGCTTATCTGCCTTGCGGGCCGGAAGTCATGCTGAGCTTGTAGGACTCCCAGCTAAGCAGCAGGGTCAGCGAAAGAGGTGGGATTTTGGGAAAAGGAAAAAGGAGGAGCTCCCGGGTGGCTCAGTCGGTTAAGCGTCCAACTTTGGTTTAGGTTATGATCTCACGATTCTTGGGTTCGAGCCCCACGTTGGGCTCTGTGCTGACAGCTGGCTCAGGGCCTGGAGCCTGTTTCAGATTCTGTATCTCCCTCTCTCTCTGACCCTCCCCTGCTCATGCTGTCTCTCTCTCTCTCTCNAGTTCAACCTGTTTAGGACTCGACTAGAGGTGAAAAGTGGGCCGGTGTCTGGGGTGAATTGCAATCTCACCAGCTAACAGGAGCTCAAGGCTGACAAACTGTCACTAGGCTAAAAATATCATATAAAGTAAAGCCTCCTCCTTTTGTTAACATCACCCCCTCGAAATGAAGACCCTGGCAGGGCTCGGGCCCTCCTCTCGCGGACCTGGCCGTGGCTGTGACAGTCCAGGAGGTCGTTGCCAATGTAGGCTTCCAGAACGGTCTCCCTCTGTTCCCCAGGATGGGATGTGGTCAAGCGCTAGAATAAAGAAAAAGAAAAGCAATAGATTTAAGTCTTAATATGGAGAAAAATGTTCATAAAGAGGGTATCTTTTAAATGGCAGTACCAGTAACTACACATTTAACCAAACAGAGTAAATACTATCAGGTGGGGAGCAGTAGTTATCCAGCCAACCAGTCAGTGAACAAGAAGTTACGATGTCGTGTTTCCCAATGGGTGATGTAGGAGTGAATCTGCACACATGAAATCTCCAGAGAAGTGAAGTGGTGAAATGCCCGGACTGAAAGAGTATAGGTAAGGGGGAGCTCACCAATATCCAGAGAGTTTTTTTTACAGGAAGGGCCTCAAGAGCTGGCCCATGAAGGAGAACAGACCATTAGCCAGTACTTGGGAATGTGAGCATGGTGGGGTGGGGGAGGAAGTGTGGTAAAGGTCAGGGAGACGTGAAACTACAGGGTGCAGGTGAGTGGAGCTCAAGGGGGGTGGGCACAGACAAAGGGCAGGTGGAAGAGAGCTTGGGGCAAATATATTGCCAACAAATTAGACTTTCTACTATACAGACCACTGCAGCAATATCTGTGTGTGTGTGTGTGTGTGTGTGTGTGTGTGTGTGTGTGTGTGTATCTATCTAATTTGATAGATTTTGAGCACCGTAAATCTCTTGGGTTAAGGAAGAATTTAATGTCTATAGGGCTAGGAACAAAATGTTGTGGGGCTGTGGGTGGCTCAGTTGGTTAAGCATTTGACTTCGGTTCAGGTCATGATTCCGTGGTTTGCGAGTTCAAGCCCCGCATCGGGCCCTGTGCTGACAGCTCAGAGCCTGGAGCCTGCTTCGGATTCTGTGTCTCCCTCTCTCTCTGCCCCTCCCCCACTTGCACTCTGTCTCTCGCTCTCTCTCAAAAATAAACATTAAAAAAAAGAAAAGAAAATGTATGGGCAGCGTGTATGTGTGTGTGTCTGTGTGTGCAGGGCGCAAATGGGTATGTACAGGTCTGAATTACAGTATGAGACTGTCACATAACTAAAGTGAGCAAATGTCCTTGCTTTTCCAGGAAAATCCTACTAATGATCCCTGAGACCGCAGGCCCTGCTCTGGCCAAGATAGAGCTAGCACGTAAAGGACAACATGGTGAGAAGACAAGAGCAGCCAACATCCGTTCCCTGCCCCCCCGCCCCATCGCACTGAAAGGTGGAGGCCTCCAGGGGCATGTCGCTGCAGACCGGGCACCCCCTGGCCAAGCAGGGAGGCCCTGAGGGGAGAGAGCACTCTATTAAAGGAGGGTGTGCCAAGAGCGTCACCGTGGGGGCTGCTGGGATGGAGTGGAGAGGTGAGAGGGGAGGGGGATGCAGACAAAATCGTAAGACACATGTTTACTTTTCCTGATTATTCTATGACAACGTCATTCACTCAGCAAAGGACTACCCTGTCTCAGCAGCACGAACCGAGAGGAAGTGCCAGGTGGCGAACTAGGAGCCAGGGAAAGGGTCTGCTGACATGAGCAGAGAGAGGGGACATCCGGGGCGGGGATGGCCCCCCGAGATTACTCCAGCTGCCCACCCACCCTCGTCAACTGAGGCAGGCATCACCAACTGACCACAGGACCCTCCCTGCTGATGCTAGAGGCGTCCTCGGAGCACTCCTCAGGACCATATTCCAGGAAGCACGACCAACATGAGTGAGGAGACCTTTTCCTCCCCAGAGATGGGGAGACTGCGCAAAGGCATTCTGATGCCAGCACAACCTGAAGTTCAGGGATCTAGGAGGGGTCGGACACGATCTACCCTATGTAAGTTAGAATGGATCATTCAGCTAGAGCCAACCAGTGGTGGCCTAGACCTGCAGTTCTCAAAGTGTAGTCTGGGGAACCCTAGGGGTCCTTAAAGCCCTTTCAGGGAGTCTACAAGGTCATACTTATTTTCATAATAATTTTAAGACATGGTTTAGCTTTTTCACGGTCAACTTCTCAGAGGCTATATGAGGTGTGACCCTGTGACAAATCGAATGGGAAGCAGACATGAGAGCCCAGCTGTTTTCCATCAGGCCAGACATCAAAGAAATTTGCAACAATGTATAAGGATGCCGCTTATCTTACTACTTATTTGCTTGGAAAATAGTTATTTTTTATAAAAAAATACGTCATTTATGTGATGTTCTGGGTTCATTGTTCATCTTAAATAAATTAACATTTAACATTTTCTCAGTTTTCATTTCTAATATTATAAATATCTGTAGGTAAAGTTCTCATAAATGAAAGCCCTCCAGGTCCTCCATAATTTCTGAGAGTGTAAAGGGGTCTGAGGCCAAAAAACTTGAGAACCACCAGCTTAAGTGGCACCAGGATGAAGACTGGGCTTTACTTCCCCTAAAGACTCATTCGTCGGCGTCCACCCTTGCTGTCTGCTCCAGCGGCCACACGGCAACACCCGGGTGCAGACGTCTGGGTGAAGCTGTCACGTGTCAATGACTGGGCGCTCACACAGGTGCTCTGATGTCAACACAGGGGCTTTCACAAAGGGGCTGAGGCGACCCTGCGATGCTGTCGGTGTCAGCGTGCAGCGTGAGGGGAGACTTCTAGTAGCTGGGTTACAGGACCCACGCGGGCTAGGCAGCCGGGAAAACCCGCACGGCCTTTCCCCCTTGACCGCAAGGGGAAGGTACGTACCCAGCGCAGAGCCTGCAGCAAGAAGGCTTTCAAGCGGTCACTCCCCGAGATCAAATCCTTCTTCAGTTTCTCATAATCCAAGGAGGGCAGTAATGGGACGTCCTTCAGCTTCCTGCTGAGCAATACAAGTTCAAAGAGAAAGAAAAGGGCAAAAGGGCATGTTCACTACTCCTGAGTCTTGGACGCCCATCCCCAGCTGCACAGGCTCGGTAGGCCCAGCTGCTTTCTGCGCTCTCTGCACTAGGTCCATGCCCCCCAGAGGGCCGGTTCCAGGCTCCCCACCCCCAGCGTCAGCAAGCCCAGCACCGTCTTCCCTGTGTGCATACTGGGGTCTTGTTTCACATCTTTCCTAAAACAGGGAGTCCCTGCCTAACCAGGTTTAGAAACCACAGGGTTCCCGTTAGGCCCGGGCTGCATCCGACGGGGATGAAACCTCCTCGGAGGCAGTGGCACCGCTCCAAGTCCTCTTTAGAGCCTGGAGCACAGCCCAAAGACTGTTAGTGTCGGCAGGGCCAAGCGTCACTGTGCCTCTCGAGCGCAAGGAACCAAACTGTGGGGACGCGAAGGACAGACCCGGGCTCGGAAACGCCTGTGAAGAGTCGGGGCACGGTCGGCCCCCGGAGCAGGTGCGGGGTGTGGCAGGAGGTGGGGTGTGCTTGTGAGATAGACAGTGGCCAGGACAGCTGGCAAACCTGTCTGAGAGGACTCGGGTCACACCTGGGGGGAAGCCCGGTTTCCCAGGGTCTTCAGTTTGTTTGCCTGAACAGGAGGGGACCGGCTAGGAGGAAGCACCAGTGAGAAGGGAGCGGGGCCTGTGGTCCGGTTTACAGCACCGGACGGCACTAACTTCCTCGTTTTGATGTCACACCCATCACAGAGGTCACCACTGGGGATCTGGGGATTCATAATCATTTCAACATAAAACAAGTAAAAACCAAAAGCAAAACAAAAATATGGTTCTCCCGATCCTGTGCAGGGAACGTTAATATTAGTGTCAACACTCCCCGCACAGCACTTAAGGGGGCTCAGGAGCACTTGGGTGAAAAGACGCAAGGTGAAGGGCTCTCTTGCTTTTCACCGAAGGGTAACTGGGGCATGTTACATTCGTTGCAGGCGTACAGCATGTTGACTCGTGCACAGTGCGAAATGGTCACCGTGCTGAGTCTCTTTACCCTCTGACACTATAGAGTTCCCATGTTTTTTCTTGTGTTGAGAACTTTGAAGATTTACTTTCTTGGTGATTTGTCAACTGGCAAATACAATAGTACTGACCATCATTCCTGTGCTGTCCATTACATCCCAGGACTTTATTTTACAAGTGGAAGTTTGTACCTCGGTCTCCTTCACCCATTTCACTTGTTTCCTTAGTTTGGAAGGCTGGGATGGAACCTGAGGGAACACCTCCAGGCGGCAGCGTTTAGGATCCTCTCAGTTTTCTTCATGCTCTACTGACCGAGCCAGCTGGGCGCCCCTACACGCTAGTGTTTTTAAATGTAAGTTTTTACAAGACAAAATGAATCCTCTTCAAGGGCCCAGGGAAAAAGGCCAGAACACAGGACAATGAATGAGATCTCAGTAAACACTCCTGGGAGGAGCCTGTCCTATTCTGTACATCAAACAGCCAAGCCACGCACACGTGCACACTGATTATTCTGACACTTAGCTTCCTGAGGCAGATACTACTGTGTTCAAAAATGAACACAGACTACTTTAAAAATTCCAATGACAAATAAGTGGCCAGTATTCTTCAAAAGTGTCAAGGCCACAAAAGAGACTAAGGAAGGATTTCCAGTGAAAGGAATCAAAGACATGACAACCACATCAATGTATGATCCTGGGCTGACTGTGGACCAGACAAAGGACATAACAGAACAACTGGTAAAACGTGAGTGAAGCCTGTAGATTACATGGTTTGGTACCAGCATTAATTTTCTGATTTCAATAACTGTCCTGGGCTTGCATCAAACACGAACATGGGGAATCTGGGTGAAGGGTATAGGACAATTCTTTGTACAATATTTGTAGCTCTGAAATTATTTCAAAATGAAAAAAAAAAGATTTTTTAATTTAAAATTTAAACAAAGATTTGTTCTAG
>NW_027527429.1:8148773-8188353 GCF_008692635.1 Crocuta crocuta
TGGCCATCTGTAAAGCCAAGTCTGAAATTGTCCTAAAGCAGGGGTGCTTCTACTGGAGGGAAGTACCCACTGTGCGGGCCACAGTTACTTGCCCATAATGGCAATATTACCAACTAAATTTATTGCCAATTAAGTTGCTCAGCAACCCCACATTTCTGCAGTCCAGCCACTCTCCCACTGTCCAAGAAGACTGTATCCTACCTTCTCCTTTGTCCTCTTAGCCGCCCCCCCCCGCCAAACCCCCTTTTACTGTCTGCAGGGGACCTTGCCTCTTATACCATTGGGAATAACATTAGCAACCCCCCGAGCAGTTTATTAAATCCCAGCACTGTACTAAGTGCTTTATACATATTAATTCATTTTTATCCTCACAACAATCCTGTAAGAAAGTTATTATCAGTGTCATTTTACAAGGTGAGGAGACGGAGGCACAGAGAAGTTACATAAGTGGTCCAAGGTCACAGAGCCGGTGGCAGAGGTGGGATTTCAGCCCCGGCAGCCTGTGCTCATAAGCCCTACACTATACGGCCACCACCTGAAGGGAACAAAGTGCACAGTCAGTGACAGACTCAGGCAGGGCTGAGGAAGGAGGCAGGCTGTGTCTTTCTCAGGTGTCTGAGGAACCTGACGGCATCCCCCAAACTCCCACAGCAAGGGGAGCTCAGAGGGCCAACAGAACCCTCTCTGCTCCTTATGCCTCAGCTTCCTTGCTACTGCAACATACATGCCTGGTGAAGCTGCCTTGCATCCGACACCCACATGGGTGACAGCCTGACTGACTTGGATAGGATAGCTCGGGCCTATACAAAGCTATCCTGTGGCCCTGGTCACAGCGTGAGCCAGCAGAGGACATGAAATTTAGACACTGCACCACTCTGCTGACTGCCCTGTGACGGAAGATTCTATAGAACATCATAGGAGCAATTCAACAATTTTTTTCCACTTGGTGCTACCTCTCCAAAATAAACGGAATTAATACTAAAAGATACCTCTAGTTTAACAATCTTACTTGTAATTACTGGCATTTCCTTTAATATCTATACAGAGGTCTAGCTATTTAAAGGCACTCCTCTAAGCTAGGCTGTGAGGATGAATGTTTACTAAAGTTACTTTGAATTCTAGGTTTACCCAGGGCTGTTCTCCATAATAACAATTCCCAAGGGAATTACTTACCCAGGTGCCAAGGAGGCCCTTAACATGGTTGAAGCCTGGGAGTGGGGGATGGAAACAAAAGAAGAGAGACTATGTTAAACAGTGAGAGCAATGCATTAACCCTAAATCACTTTACTCACATAACATCAACAGATTTGCAAAGCTTTTTCAGGATTCTCCTACCATAATCATAAGTGATTTAAAAATCAGCCCGAACTGAAGTTAAGCAACACACTGATGTGTTTCCCAAGCTGCCCACCACCCTTGGCGGCTCCTGGTGGCTCTGCTCCAAGGAATGTTCCCTAAAAAAATGAATGGGTTCCCCCCCGACCAAACTCGAGAGGCACTTCAAGCTGCTTAGTCAGATATCACAGAGAACAAAAGCAATGAAAATCATTTTATTATCCCGATTTTTTACTAAGATTTTCTCTTTGAGTATAAAAATAACACGCCCTTTGTACCAAGTCAAACACTACAGAGGTGTTTATAGAAAAATCCCCTCCCACCCCACTCCCCTCTAGTCCTATTTATAGGCCAGATCACTGCCTACTTTATGGACATTCACATTGTCCCATTCATTATTTGTTTTTGCCACTACAAACAATGCCGTATTAAACACATACTAAAACAGACTTGAGAAACAAAAAAACCAAATGCTGTGTGTGGTGCTTACTTGGACTAACTCAAACCAACTGTAAAAAACATTCTGAGAAAATAAGGGAAATATGAATATGAACTGCACTGGTACTGTGTGACACCGAAGAATTCGTGCCAATTGTATTTGGCATCATAGTTACGTTCGGTTTTTGTTTTGTGAAGCCCTTATCAGTTGGATTTATATATTGAATTATTTATAGGTAAGTGACATAATGTTTGGACTAGGGTTTTTTTTTTTTAATGTTTGTTTTTGACAGAGAAAGAGAGAGCGCGAGCCGGGGAGGGGTAGAGTGAGAGGAAACACAGAATCCAATGCAGGCTCCAGGCTCTGAGCTGTCAGCACAGAGCCCAACGTGGGGCTTGAACCCACCAACTGTGAGATCATGACCTGAACCAAAGTCAGATGTTCAACCAACTGAGCCACCCAGGCACCCCTGGACTAGGTTTTAAGGAACTCCAAGAACAAAAAGTTAAGTGGAGGAGAAGACAAAAAATCTCAGCCCTCCATGGAGCCCTTCTTGAAAGGGAAGGTGGTGGCACTTGGTCCTCTGTGTCACAACAACTCTCAAATGGTCATCATCTACACGTAGCTCATGGAACTGTGACTATTTTACAATTATTTCCGAGCTTTTCTCTTCCAGTAGACATGGAGTTCCACAGTGGGTGGGGATATAACACCTTCAATATATATAGTCAGTGCTTGGTGCAGTGCCTGGACACACAGAGGCATGTGATCAAATCGGTTGAATGAATGAATGAATGAATGAATGAAGGCTGATATCCCCCAGTGAGCTCTTCACAATCCTTGACTAATTTAATAAACTGGCCCTGGCTGAGGCCTCCGTTCTCTACTGCTTCCCTGGGTAGTAGTTACAGGCCACACAGATTCTCACCTGGGAGACCGCAAACCTCATTTCTGAAGGGCTCATGACCATGTTTTATATTTTTTAACCCTTGACTTTTTTTTCTTTAATTAACAGAAATGCATATTTCTGTTATTGGCTTAAACAGCAAGTAGTTCAGAAAATAAGTTTGAAATGTTATCTAAATTACTCATTGAACACATTAAGAAGACCAAGAAGCCAAGATAATGAGTCAAATGAATCAAATAAGGGCACAGCGATATAAAATAAAGATATTTTTAAATTACTGTTGTCGGCTAATCATATATCCACATATAAAATTCATCAACACCTCCTGCTTTTTTTCAGTTAAGAAAATGTTTTCTATCATTTATTTTAAAAAGATTTTATTTTTACGTAAACTCTATGCCCAACATGGGACTCAAACATACAACCCCGAGATCAAGAGTCACATGCTCTTCTGACTGAGCTAGCCAGCCAGCCAGGTGCCCCTTTATATCTTTTAAAACACTGCTTCTCTTTTGCTAAACTCTGTAGCATTCTATTTGTCCTGTGAAGAAATTGATTGAAAAACACTAATAACAAACCCTTTCATGAGAAAAGGCAGCATGTTAAACATTACTGAGATTTTATTATCCAATCAAGTAAAAACAAAAAACAAAAGAACCAAAAAGATGAGCTGTGGGAAGAAAAGCCGGGCACGCTCTTAATGAGAGAGGGCTTTGTGCTATTTCATTCGTTCAGTGAGTACTTACTGATTCCCTCCCGCCTGCTGGGTCTCTTGGAGACACAGCGATACCCGAGGAAGAAAGCAAGGCCTCCTTCTCAGAGAGCTTACAATCCAACGGGGAGAGTCAGTGATCAAATAACTCTCTGTGCCTTATTGGCAAATGGTGGCAATAACAGCCCCATTGGATGTGGGCCCTCAGGGGAGCACCGCTCCCCC
The DNA here is from genome assembly GCF_008692635.1 of Crocuta crocuta. Lineage (NCBI taxonomy): Eukaryota > Metazoa > Chordata > Mammalia > Carnivora > Hyaenidae > Crocuta > Crocuta crocuta. The sequence goes on from NW_027527429.1 coordinate 8,152,392, forward strand.
TTTCCTGTCTATCCACCCCGAGCTCCCTTCCACCCGCAGGGCTACCAGAGCTGGAAAGTACTGGGCTCTGTTTTAAGTTATGAAGTTGACATTGACCTTAATGGTGACACCTCAGGATAAGCTTGCGCAGGGAATGGAGAACTCACAGTAGGATCTATCTATCTGTCTATCTATAGATCTATCTATATAGATATACACATAGAGCTGATGCTTCCTACCCGCTGTATGGAGGCATTATTAGTAACACTGAAGTGCCAAGGGGGCTGTGCTGCAATCATCTGACCAAACTTTACTTCGGACTAGATTTCTAAAAGCCACTGCCACCAGCTGCAGGTGCCGCTCTGTGGGCAGGCAGTGTGGATGGCAAAGAATAACCCAGGAGGAGAAAGGTGGGAGAAGTTCCCAGGTCACCAGTCACAGTCGGAATAACAATAATTTCCCTCATGAGCTAACAGTGGATTGCAAACATGGATGGACAAGCCCCAGAATGGATCCCCTTGCTGAGGAATTGTCAAAGAGGCCCTGGCTGCAGCCCCACTGGCCGCTGTGTGACTTCCAGATCTTATGCTGGGAGCTTCTGGAAAGGCCTCCATGGGCTGGGGGCACCAGAAGGAAGCCATGTGCTCCACGGCAGACAGGTCAATGGACACGGAGCGGCTTCTCGGCTAAGGAAGCACAGTACGAACCCTTCAGAGTGCAGGCGGAAGCCAGGAGAACGAGTATACTGACCCGTCCCTTCTTCACGGAGCACCTACAGGTGCCAGGCTCAGGGCAAGGCTCTCAGGAGCCCAGCACGTGGGAGAAAGGAATTCCTACCCGAGCAGAGAGTGACATGGCGGCATGAGGCTTCCATCACCGCACAGCTGCAGGCAAGGGACCCGAGCCTGGCCCTCAGCCGTGACTGCTCTCGAAGCCAGCGGTCTCGGGGTGGGGACGAGGACGTACAACAGCGGGACAAGGAGCTCTGCCACGACATGCGACGTCAGACAGTGTTCTGAGAACTCGGTATGAGGTGTAACCTGACCACGTGTCCCCTGGTCAAAGCGTCCGCGGACGTACCTTCACTCTCGGAATACAGCACGTCTCAAACTTCATACATCAGCGGTTTACTCTGGGGAAGGGGAAAGGCTGGGGGACTCGTGCTTCTAGGCACTGGCTCTGGAAAAGGCTGGTGCCCAGGCCGGCAGCAGGCGTGTGCAGCCCAGGACGGGGGGGGGGGGGAGACAAGGGGCCGTGACTTGCAGCAGCTGCCGAGCCCTGAGGTCGCAGAAGGCACCGTTTGCGGCTGGGAGCGTCCGGCCAGGCCCCCGGCCCCAGCCCCCCTGCCTGGCCCTGGGGCCACAGCTGGACTGCTGTGGCCGAGAGCAGGTGAACAGTGAAGGCAGGCCCCCTTGGCGAGCAGCCTCAAGGGAGAGGTGACCTAGAAGAGGTTAAATAACCACAGCAGGAGGCGTGAGGAACCGCCTCAGCTGTGGGTCAGAAGAGGCCACAGAAGGCGGGGACCAGCAGAGCGGCCCTGAGGCTGTCACAGCTGGCTGTGGAACAGGAAGGGGTGCTTGCACAGCCCGAGACTGCAGGGGGAAACGCAGGAGGGGAGGCCGAGCTGGAACACTGTGTCCATTTGGAAATGGCGCTAAGTATGCGTGTGGAGCGGGAATGCCCCAGTTCCTGAATGTGCCAGTCATTTCCTCTGAAGCTTCTTGGGCAAGAGCCTCTCCAGCTCACTGGGCCACTGAGGGACCCACCCTGGGCCCTGCCTCAGCACCCGGTAGCCTGCAGGCATCGGAGAGCCCAGGGCGAGGCAAGGTGCCTGCAACATGCGCACTAGGAGAAGCGCGGGCGGTGCTGGGGCTTCTCGGGCTTTCTGTGAGCAGAGCTGAGCGTGAGAGGGATGGGCCTTAGATCACAGAAGCCCGTGCACTCCATGCTGAGCACTCTGGACCTGGGGCAATGACAGGTATTGAGCAAGACGGTAACATGATCGATGACTGGATGTACCTAAATCCTTCCTGAAACTTGAGGGCATAAATAAATAAGACGAAACCAGAAAGGTCACCCGTGCACTCGTGTGAATGAGTATCAGCCAGGTGAGAGCTTTGAGACTGAGACCAGTTAGGAAATGTTGCTTTAGCCAGGAGAGAATGAGGAAGAGCCTGAACAAACACAAATGAACAAAGATGTGGGGCAGGATGAAGGAAGCCACTCAGATCCCAAGGACAGCCTGAACATGGAGCAAAAGAGAGGGAAGAGGTTTCGATGATTTTGATGATTCCCAGGTGTTCTCTGGAGTGTCATTCACTGAGACAGGAAGTACAGGAGGGGAGATCGCCCATTTGGAGGAAAAGACGAGCCTGTTTTTGGACATAGAAATGATGTCCTTGTCAGACATTCACAGGGAGAAGGCTTGTGAGTTTGGGTCTGGGAGTTAGAAGAAAAATCTGAGCTGATGGTACACTCTCTGCCAGTCATGGTCCCGGCAGCTGGTTGAGATCGGGTCAACACTCACATCACCAAGGCCAGTTCAAGTGCGCGATGGGCACTGGGGCATGAGGTGTAGCTGGGAGAGTGGGGTGAGGGAGGCAAGTCCTCCTCAAGACAGTGAGCACCAGACCCAGAAAGGCTGCCTTGAGGCAGTAGAAACGCAAAGGGCAGGCATCTTGCCGAGACTTCTGAAAGCTATGGAATGGAGGAAGTAAAGGGCTGAAGGTGCTGAACTTCAAGCCAGAGCCATGGTCCACACAACAGGAAGCTTTCAGAAGCATCCTCCTCTGCAAAACAATGCCACAGCAATGTTTCCTGAGCAACTGCACAAGGCCATCCCGAGAAAGGGTCACCACCGCCACTGCCACGGCCAGTCCCAGCCCCTTGTGGGTTTTTAGTGCTGAGAAAGATGGCTGATTTGGAAGTAAATGCTTTCTAAGACCCATGTGTCTGGGGTCTTGAATATATATATATATATAATGTAGTCACATCTGGCAGTATTTTAACCTATTCTTCCAGTGGGGTTTCCTTGAGAGTTTTGAAAAAAGGGTTCATTCCCAAATGAGCTGTTTTTCCAAATAAGGATGCACTTAAAGGGAAATTTCCCCAGCCAATGAACCCCAAACCCACAGGTACCACCAGGAGGAGCTTGGGATTTGCCCACGGGGCTATGCCCTGGACTCTGTATCGTGCTCAGCGCCCCCCCCCCCACTCCTGCCCTGGGATGGAAGCTCCCTCTCTGCCGTCAGCCCCAGCGCCCCTTTCCTGGGCTGTCTCTACATATTTGTGCTCGCCCAGCACACACAGAGGAATAAGGAGAGAGACAAACCATGGTGCTTTCACAGGCTATTCTGTGGCACGGAAGGTGTGTGCTTGCATCACCATTAGAAACAGCGAAAAATGGGAAAGCCACTTCGAGGTTTGCTAGAGGAATGGTCAAATGTATCACGCTGCTGTTCTCAAGTTAAAACTCTAAAAGATAAGGAAAATGTGAATAAATCCAGAAGGACACAGAAAATTCTTTAAAATGTACCAAGTTCCAAGAGACAGTTGCAGAGTGAACTGTATAATAAACACCTTAACTCTATATACCGTTTAAAGGTCTGGAAGGATGAATAGGAAGCAGTCAACAGGGTTACCTATGGAGGCAGAGGAGATAGGGTGGGTGTGAGGGAAGAAGTGGTTTGTGTTTACTTTGCTGTTAGATTCTTATGTATTTTCCAATGGGCACATTTGTGTATCTTTTATGCAATCTTAGAAAACAGGCACTGGGGTGGCTCAGTAGGTTAAGCATCAGACTCTTGATTTCAGCTCAGGTCATGTTCTCACGGTTTGAGTTTAAGCCCCGTGTTGGCTCTGCACTGACAGAGTGGAGCCTGCTTGAGATTCTCTCTCTTGTTCTCTTTGCCTCTGCCCTGTTCTCTCCCTCTCTCTCTCTGAAAAAATAAATACACTAAAAAAGAAAAAAAAAAAGAAAAGAAAAAATTCCTACCTCTTGTGCCCTGAGGGAGAAACTTCTCTTCTTACGATTATGATTGCTGAGAATATAAAATCAGATTTATCTTGCATCCCAGCAGATACTCAGCCCCATAGTTGGGAGCCTGGGTTGGTAAGGCCTGCAGAATGACACCCCTGGGGTTGGGGTGGCACCAGGCAATCAAAGCAGAAGAGGCCACCTAGGAGAGTTCTCTTTGCAAAATATCAATCCCATCGTTATTAATCTTTCTGGGAACATCCGCATTTGACCGCTAGCTCCACTAATGTGAGTGGAGGCTTAGACACAGTCATCTGGACATGAATGAGGCCCCACTTTTGGTGTCTCCTCCGCAGGGCCCTGCACTCATTTCTGGATTTGTGCGTTTGGGAGAGAACTGGGCATGCATTGCCCTGTTCCCTGCTTCCCCAGAGGGGATGAGCGCCCCCCCTCCCCCCCCCAGGGAGCAGAGGTCAGCCCCGCAGGTCCCCGTGGAGGGGAAGGGCTTGGCCAGAGCTGGCCATGACTGGGAAGTCACATTTCTTTAATTCCCGGGTTTAAATGTAGGAAACCCACCTATCTACAAATAAAATCCACATTCTCTCATATCAGCTTCATCAGAGTTGATGGCAATATCAACTCCTCTTTCCTTTATTCTTTTGTCCTATTTTTCAAGCAGTTTGGAACTCGGGGGTCAGAAGAGTGTTATTTACTCAGTCCTTCTGAACTTTCAACAGTGAGTGAGGTTGCAGAAGGCCAGACTCTTAACAGCCAGATTTAAAAACCAGTATCAAATGTACTAAACTTTATGGACACCAGCAGTGTTCTGATGGACCCGGCCCAGCTCTTTTACAGGGTACAGTGAATTCAAACAGTCAAGGTCGACCAACACTGAGGAGGAGCTAATCAAGGATCACACTAAAAGGGAGCTGGTTCGTGGCTGCCTCTTTATCTTGAAACCGATGGCATTCTGTTCGGACCTAGCACTGAACTTATAGTCCTGACAAATAAGAAAGCGACCCTTCTCTTCTAAATCATACCGTTCAACCGCAAGGCATCCCCTCTAAACTGCACCCTCATTTCCTCTTCATCCCTTATAAATCTGTTATTATATATGGACTGCAGACATCTTAGTCAACCATGTTCTGTTATACTTTTACAACAATGTTCTACTTCTACAATGACTCATATTCACTTTTTATTGTCTTATACAGAAACCTATGGGAATAATAAAAGATGGTTTGTAGCTTTTATGGTCTGTTCCTAAGGCAGTGAGTCAGGAGAAAGAAAATGGTTAGGAAGTAAGACAAGCAGAGCTCATGGTCTCTCCTCTCGTTTCTAAGGCCTAGAATCTGTACCTTAATACGGCCGTAAGAGGGAAGGATGGTAGCACTAGTCTCTTGACAAAAAATTAATGTCTAACGGGATCAAATATCAGATATGCTGTGCCCCCCCTTTTAACTGCTCCTTATTAACATGATATCCATTTTAAATAAGCCCGATGCGTCACTCTGCCAACAGAAAATGGAAATATAAGGATGCCTGTATATGTAAGATAGGATGGGATTTTATAACACAGACCTGAAAACCACTAAGTATTTGCTGAACTAATAAGCGGAAGGCAGGGAGGAAAGGAATGGTCCTGTCAGACACAGATCCGGTTATGCTAATTACTGCCAGAAAGCCATCATTTCTGGTAAACGCTCTGCTCGTTAGCTGACCTACGGCTAAGCATACAGGGCACACAGAGGGTCCACTCAGCCAGTCCTCGGGGATGTGGCATGAAGCTCCTCAGCCTGGAGGGCCCTGAGGGAAGTAAAGTTTTTTAAATGTTTATTCATTTTTGAGAGAGAGAGCATGCACACATGCGCATGAGTGGGGGAGGGGGTCGAGAGAGAGGGGGACAGAGGATCCGAAGTGAGCTTTGTGCTGAGGGCAGACAGCCCTATGCAGGGCTTGAACTCACGAACTGTGAGATCGTGACTTGAGCCAAAGTTGGACTCTTAACCAATGGAGCCCCACAAGCGCCCCGGGAAGTGGGTTTTCTGAGACCCCGACATCTCTGTGTGCTTTACTGACATTTTAAAATGGCCGATGCCCCACCGACACACACACAGATGGGTGATTCCCAAAGCTCTCTGCAGGCTACGGCCTGGGGCCACATCCTGAAGCACAGACCGTGCAGCTCCTATAACCAAGTGCCCGTGGGTGGTGAGGCCACCACAACCAACGGCTCTACAAAACTTCTGTGAGCAGGTCAAGGACACTTACTCTCCACCACGTTACTGTGTCCTTTCTGTGAAGATCCACAACAGAAACGGACCGTCCCACGTGCACAGAGAGCACATCAGTGGCTCTGGAAAGGTCTGTGTGGGGAATGTGACTCGCATGCATTCATTCCACTGCTGTGCTTCCTGAGTTGTGTGTGCAGGCCATGTACCATTGTAGGTGCAGTGAGATACACAAATATATGTAATAAACATTACATAACCATCTCTCTTCCCTTGTAAGTAAGTATATCATGTAACTGCTCACGTGCCCCTGTTGCACAGGCCGCTAGGAAGCTCAGAGCCGGATCTGTGCCTGCTTCTGCGAGCGTCCAGCAGCTTCTGTTTCATACTAGCCATAGCCACACGTCGTGTCGCCCTACCCTCGTTTTCTCTTAACCACAATTTCTGGCCCCCTCCCCACCACCCCGACCTCAGCATTACTGAGATGTTGTTGACATATAACACTGTGTACATTTAAGGTGTGCAAGGTGATGAATTGATACATGTAAATATTGTGAAATGATTACCACAATAAGGTTAGTTAACACATCCATCATTTCACATACTTTCGTGTGTGTGGTGAGAACATTTAAGATCTACTTTCTTAGTAACCTTCAAGTGTACAACACTGTTAACTATAGCCACCACACTATACATTACATCCCCGGAGCTTATTCATCTCATAACCAAAAGTTACACCCTTTGACCAACCTCTCTCCCCGCCCCCCTCCCAGCCCCTGGCAACCACTACTCTACTTTCTGTTTCCATGAGTTCTAACCACAGTTTACTTCTTTCCAATTTCTCATATTTGTATGTTTTCTCAATAAGCTGTTTCAAACCTACTCGAGAATGAGGTAGCTTAGACATTTTTTTCTTAATACTAAAAAATGTCTCTGCTTATGAAGACCTTAATATTATTGTGCAAACCCTTCCCCTTAATTAAAAGCTGCAGCTCTGACCCATGGTTGGGGGGCCTCAGGATCCCTCACGCCTTCTCCCTACTTGTACAGATCTGGCTCTGCCATTCGGCCTGGGGCCCAGGCGGCAGGCTGGGGTGCGCCCCCGGGAAATGGGTTCAGGAACGTTGAAAACATCCTCAGGAGACATGGGTATACTCACTCCCCTGGCTAAGAACCCCAACTCCACACCATCTGCCTCCAGCTGAGATGTATCTTCAGAAGGACACAATATCACCTATGTAATACTTTGCCCTGGGATGCAAACCCTGAATCCAATCATGAGGAAAAATGAAACACAAGAAGAGAAATGTTCTGTTTTTTAAACAGGGGAACACCTATAAAGAACATTGACAACTGACAAAATTGGAAAATGCACAGATTAAAGTATCATAAAAATCTTAAACTTACTGAAGTTGATCCTTGTACATACGAGAATATCTCTATTAAGAAATGAACTCTACACTGAAGTATTTAGGAATACAAGGCCATAATATATGTAACTTACTCTCAAACGGCTCAGAAAGCAGCCTGTGTGTGTAGCAAAGTAAACAAATGGATAAAATGCCAACACTCACCAAATGTGGATAAAGGGTATACAAGCATCCTTTGTGCTATTTTTGCAACTTTTTGTAAGTCTGCAATTATTCCAAGTAAAAAGTTAAATAAGAAAAAGAAGAGAGCGCCTGCCTTCGACTGTACAACTTCCAATATGGCAGTTATGTCTTTAAAAAAGAATGAATTTCCTTCCTTTCCCGTTGATTTGATAACTGGTACCAGCCGTTGACACCAAAGGGCTCCAAATGGAGGAGCAGCCCGCGCCTCTCCCGGCACGCCTAGGAGGCCAGCTCCCCGCTGCTCCCTCTTCAAACACAGCTTTCTTTTCCTTCTGGGAGTTTATAGACCCCTGAAGCCAGCTGAAACACGGATTCCTGAATGTTATTTTCCCTTGCTCCTTTTTTCTTTTTCTTTTTTTGTTAGGCTAAAGTCTATTTATTGATTTTGAGAGAGAGAGAGAGAGAGAGCACACACAAGCAGGGGAGGGACAGGGTGAGAGGAAGAGAAGAGAATCCCAAGCAGACTCTACAGTGTCAGCACAGAGCCCGACACAGGGCTTGAACTGACAAACCAGGAGATCATGAACTGAATCAAAAAGAGTTGGACACTTAACTGACTGAGCCATTCAGGTGCCTCTGTCAGGCTAATTCTACTTAGTTTTGAGAGAGAAAGAGAGAGAGCACAGGGGAGGAGCAGAGAAAGGAGAGAGAGGATCTGCAGTGGGCTCTGTGCTAAGAGTGGAGAGCCCGATGTGGGGCTAGAACTCACTAGCTGTGAGATCATGGCCTGAGCTGAAGTCGGATGCCCAACGACTGAGCCTCCCAGGCGCGCCTAGGCTTGTTTTAAATTCGGGGGGCAGACCCGGGGCACAGAGCCTCACCGTCCCAGGCCTCGTGAAGTCCATGCTGTGGGCCAGGCTCTGCCGCATCTGGTTACTGAAGAGGCGGACGCACACGCTCTGCAGGTACTCCGGCGTGATCTGCAAAGAGGACACGAGGGTGGCTGGTGAGAGGCACGAAGCCCCCCCAGGGACATGGGGGGCCCCGGCAATGATCAGAGCTGTCTCTCACCGGGCTTTCTGGAAAGTATGGAGATGGAATTTTGCATTAACCCAGGGGCTCTTGGGAGCCAAAGCACCGAGCCTGACAGAAAAAACTGCTAACATGCTACAGGTATGATCATGGTATCATATTTTAAATTACCTAATTCCATTAGATGTACCCCCACTGTCATGTAAATTGAACAGACTTTAAGCCATTTGTGTGTGTGTGTATGAATGCAAGCAATCGAGTCAATCCGGTGCCCAACGATGTGGTCGAAAGAATGCCAGCCTTCAAATCTAAAGATCTGGGCTCAAGCCCAAGACTCGGGAAAGCCAGCAGCTCTGCCCCTTGCCTTGTGACCTGCCGAGTGAGATGAACAATGTCTGCCTCTGTGGGTCACGGCGACAGGGTGAATGAGATCACGCTTGTGCCTGGCACATGCCAGGTGGCTGCGTACGTGCTTACTCAACGCATGACAGAGACATTTTTATCGAGTGCCTGAGGTGGGCGTCTACGCTGCCATTCCCGTCAAGGCCACCCTGTTCCGGCCTTTCTTGGGCGTGTCTCCCACCCGCTCGTTAGCTACTGTGACTCAGGACACAGCCAGGTGGGAAACTCAGGATTTTTTCTTTTCATTCTACACCTTTTCTTTTTATAAAGACAATGTACATTTCAAATGCACAAGGGCCCCAACCTCTCCCCAGTCCCATCCTTCCCCGCAAACCAATCCCTGGAGGTAACTATTAACCGCTTTGCTCTCTTCCAGAGCTTTTTCCCCCCATGCCTGACTGCGGGAGGGGAACCTCCCTTTCCCCAGCCTCCCATGCCAAGTGGTGGACTCCCACCGTCACTCAGGGGTCCCCATGCGAGGCCCCCTCCACCCATTCACGGGTTAGAAAGCGCTGGGAACATGGAGCACATCCTCTCCTCGGAGGACTCTGTCTACCCACTGGAAAGTCCTGGTCGGCTTCAGACACATCGAAGGCTGTGTCCACCCACGGCAGACGCCTGCTCATCCCTCGACACTCAGCTTATGCAGAGCGACTCAGACCCAGCGTCGCGCCTTCTCCAGGTGGCACTGCCCGCATCGGCCTGCGTCCATTTCCTCCGAATTCTCACAGTATCGAAATGTAAAGGTTCCTTTTTCACCCTGCATTTTTAACCTTTCCTTTTACAACCTTTCACCACCTACAGCCTGAAAACACATCCAAATATATTTCAGATTTAAAAAGTACCTTCCTCTTCCTCTACCCTAGGTCGCCATCTATCAACCACCCTCCCAGGATTCTTCCTTCACAGCCAAGGTGCTCGAGAGAACAGCCCACATTTCCTGTGTCACCTCCCCTGGACCTCCCAAAACGCTGCAATTAGGCTGCTAGCCGCATCATTCTGTGGAAACTTACGTGGCAAAAGCCACCACCACTGGCCTTCTGTGTGTCAAAATCATCGGACGCTTTTCAGTTCTAGTCTTCTAAAGTACACTGTGGCTTCCGAGACTTTGCGTAAACCCTTTACTTCTAAAACTGTCTTCTCCTTTGACTTTTGGAACTGCTCACAGAACCAATTCGTTAACAAGCAAATTTGATCATGTCACTTTCTTGCTTAAAACAGGTGAATGAGGAAAGGACACAAATAGACAGCAGACAAAGTATAAATGGCCAACAAATATATGAAAATATATTCAGCCTCATCCATAATTAAAGAGATGTAAATTGAAACATTCAGAACACCAAGTTTTACTTCTCAAACCGGGAAAGAGTTCAAAGTATAATCAGTTCAAAGTATAATCGTGTCTAGTGTTGGCAAGTGTGCGGAGAAGTAAACACAGATAGAGATCAACTCCCAGGGATTTGGGTAGATATCGTTGAAATCTCTGGAGAAATAAATTGGCAACATCTATCAAAATGTTAATGCCCATAACCTCTGACCTAACAATTCCACTCTTATGATCTTATCTTACCTGTTTTCAAAGGTAAGGTATACAGTATACAGAAGTTTTCAAAGGTATACAGTATACAGAAGAATGTTCATTGGAACATTTTTTTGTTATAGCGGACATAAAATCTAAACGTTCAGCATCAGAGATCTGACGCATTATAATTCACTCTTACAATGATATAATGTTCAAGCCTAGAAAGGAATGAAGGCAATGAAGCCATGTGGAAAGATCTTCAAGACATACTGAAAATAAAATAGCAAGTTTCAGAAGAATAATAGGTCGTATGATCCCAAGTACACGTAGGCTGCACGCACACATGAACACACATGTGCATATGCCTAGAAATGTTCTGAAATAAGACACAAGCAAATGTTAATCTTGAATACCAATGAAGAAGTGACACTAAGAAACTGNACTACTCTGACTTGTTCCAATTTGTTACCACAAATGTGTATTTTTTTTTTTTTACATTAAAAACAAGCCAGTTATAGGGACACCCGGGGCTCAGTCTGTTAAGCGTCCAACTTCGGCTCAGGTCATGATCCCATAGTCTGTGGGTTCGAGCCCCGCATCGGGCTCTGTGCCAACAGCTTTGAGCCTGGAGCCTGCTTCTGTGTCTCCCTGTCTCTCTGCCCCTCCCCTGGTCACGTTCTCTCTCTCTCTCTCAAAAATAAATAAACATTAAAAACAAGCAAATAAACAAAAACAAGCCAGGTACAAGTCTAGTCCCTGGCCCTGCTGTCTGCCCTCTCTCTCCCCGCCCGGCGGTCTGCAGGCCCTGCTCACGCTCTCCAGCAGGCGCTCACGTGCCAGTGTCTGGTCAGCATGCCACACCCGCTGCCACATCAACTGTGGCTGGACGAGGCACTCTAGGATTAGGTAGCTATTTTTAATAGGAGAGAAGGCAAAGGAAGGCATATGCTTTTCTTTTTATTTATTTCTGCATTGTTTGAACCTTCTAATTATGTGCATATTTTTGTCAACAGAGGCTATAGAAGCCATGTTTGTTTTCTTTCTGATGCTTTTCTGTATTAAAGTCAACACATGCTATTTTTAAAACTAAAAAAAAATAACTAATTAATTTAAAAAGTCTAATTTTTAAGGTATATATTTCAAAAGCTCCTCATTAACTACAGGACAAATCAAGGGCTCCTAAGAACAGTCTATAAACCTCCCCATGGTCTTTACCTGACCATCCCCTCTGCACCCTCTGTCAGCACGTGGCCACCCACCCAGCTAGCAGCCACCCCAGGCAGCCTTCAGCAGCGTGTGGGCTATGATTTCACACGAATAGAGAGGCTTTCACGGCAGGATACTAAAACATATTAAAAAGCTACTATAGTAAAAGATGCAACGCATTAGTAGGTTAAGAATAGCCAGACCAATGGAAAACATTAAAATCCTACGACATGATGAAGGTAGCCATTCAAATTAGTGAGGAAAGAAGTAAATAGTTCTGGCTCAAACGGTTATCTTTTTNCAGTGGGTTAAGCGTCCAACTTCGGCTCAGGTCACGATCTCTCAGTTCGTAGGTTCGAGCCCCACGTCGGGCTCTGTGCTGACAGCTAGCTCAGAGCCTGGAGCCTGTTTCAGGGTCTGTGTCTCCCTCTCTCTCTGCCCCTCCCCCACTCATGCTCTGTCTCTCTCTGTCTCAAAAATAAATAAAAACTATTAAAAAAAGTAAATTCCTTATGGATTAAAGGTTTAATGGTAAAATTAAAACAATCGAAACCAAGCAAAATGACCAACAGGAAAAAATCACGGTGAATATTCTGGCTCCCTTAGCGGGAAAAGCTTCTTTACTAACACTTTGAAAAGGAAGGATGAACAAAGGGAAAAACTGATAAAATGACTGGACTGCATAAACACGTAAGTTTTACTAACTTAAGAAACACTAATTTAAAAACCAAAAAGCAAACTAAGGAAAATATTTACAAAAGACGAGTTGTGAGTGGCCCGCGTCCTACCAGGGATGCCCACGGCTGTAGCTGTAGTCCTGACCTCCCCCAAACCTGCTCTGCCCCAGGCCTCGCCCGACACAGATGGCAGCACCACTGGCCTCCCACAGCTTAGGCCAAAAACCTGGAGTCTTCCTCGACCCCCACGCCCCTGCCCAGGTCCAGTCCAGCACGCGACGCCGTTGGCTCCATCTTATGACACACCCAGAGGGGCACCTCTCTGGCTCTGGCTGCCATCACCACCGCCGCCGCCAGGTCTCCCCCAGTGACCGCAAGCCCCTCCGCCGCTCCCCCTGCTTCCTCTGGCCCTCTGAGGACTGTTGTAAAACAACGGCAGGTAAGCCTTCCACAGCATGCCAGCCACGCCACCCCACTTCCGCGCCCCAGTTTACTCATAGTAGAGCCTCATCCTAACAATGGCCCCCAGGCCCCGGCCTGCTGGGTGCCGCTCCCCCTCCCTCGCTGGGAGAGGCACACTCCGCTTTCGGTCCTCTGCATTCTCTTCTTTCGGCCCAGAATTCTGGGAGAATCCCAGAGGGCTGCGAAACTAATTCCCTCACCTCCTCCCCTTCCACTGGCGCGCTCAAATGACGCTCACCCTGCCTGCCTAGTTAAAAGTGCCCCCGGCCCATATACATACGTCCCCACAAACCCTGGTCTCCTTCAGCCTGTTCCTTTTTTTCCTCACAACACTTGTCATTTTCTAACACACGAGGACGTAATTTATTATCTACTGTGTTTATGTTTACTGTTTATTATTCTCGCCCCTACTGGAATGTATGCTCCCTGAGGTCAAGGATCTTTGTTTCGTTGCCTGCTGTATCCCACAGGCCTAGAACAGGGAAGCTCTGGCGCATAGTAAGCACGCAATAAATCTGTTCAGTGAATGACAGAAGCATATAAAAAATGTTCAGTGTCATGTGTAAGGAATGTGATGTATATTTAAATCCTGAGACACTACTTCTCATTGATCAAATCTGCAAACAAATACAAATGTTAGTGATAATACCCAGGACTGGCAAGGTAAGAACTACCAGTGGAATCAGACGAGCAAAACCTTCCCAGAGGACCTTACCATAGATTTCAACAGAGAAAATCAACTTTAAAAACATATAACAGGGACACCTGGCTGGCTCAGTCAGTGGCCCACACAACTCTTGATCCTGGGGTTGTGGGTTTGAGCCCCACGTTGGGTGCAGAGATTACTAAAACATGAAATCTTAAAAAATAAATAAAATTAAAAATTTTAAATGTAACAGAGGCTCCTCTCCTCCCACTACATTTACAGTTTATGAAAGTGAAAGGCTGGAAGCAACGTAGACGTCTGACCACGGGGACTGGACGCTAAATGAAGTGTGGCAGTGCCACATGACGGACTTGGAGCCACTAACAGTGAGGCTGGTCGAATACCTCATGACTTCCAGAATGCACAACTGAGCGATCAGGAAAACAGATTAGAAGACTGTGTGAACCAGAGTCCATCCAGCGTGGCCAGGCGCTGCTACAAGTGTGGAATGCCAACACGGGTTATTACTGAGTGATGTGATTGCGGGTAATTTTATTTTTGTGCGGTTCTCTATTTTTAAGTTTTTCTATAATACATATTTGATAGTCATATTTTTAAGCTACTAAAAATTTTTTTATTTTATTTTTTAAGTAATGTCTACACTGAATGTGGGGCTCAAACTCACGACCCTGAGATCAAGAGTCACGTGCTCTACCAACTGAGCCGGCCAGGTGTCCTTTTAATCCACAAACTTACACTGGCGATAAAATTACGATAAAATTATACAGAACTTAACACACACCCAAGAGCACAAAACTGGAGAAATCAGAATAAGATCGATAGCCTGGATCAATGTCAATGCTCTGGCTGTGGTACCGACACATAGTTGTGCACAATGTTACCTTTGGGGGGAACTGGGCAAACTGTGCCACGCATCTCTTTGCGTTATTTCTTAAAATTCCATGTGCTGATTATTCCACTTTTAAAGAAAATGTATATTTCTACAAAGAGGTTTTATTATACTTCTAATTTTTTATTTTTTAAAAAAAAATTTTTATAGTTTATTTTTGAGACAGAGAGAGACAGAACATGAGTGGCGGAGGGACACAGAGAGAGGGAGACACAGAATCTGAAACAGGCTCCAGGCTCTGAGCTGCCAGCACAGAACCTGATGCGGGGCTCGAACCCACAAACCGTGAGATCATGACCTGAGCTGAAGTCGGACGCTTAACCGAGTGAGCCCCCCAGGCGCCCTCTACTTCTAATTCTTTAGTAAGTGAAACACTAGAGTCATTCCCATTGAAGTCAGGAATCAGAAGGAGGCCCATTATCTGCTAATGCCCCATGGTCAACAGTGCCTGTATGCTATGGAGAAAAGAGTCACTATAAAGAACGAAACCACAACATAAAACAAGCGTTATCTGAAGATGACATGACTGCCAGTCTAGAATACAGCGGAATCAACCAACAGAATCTATCAGATGAATAGAGTTCAGAAAGGTGGCTAGACAGAAAATCAATATGTGAAAATCTATAAATTTCTTTTATACAAGCAGCCTATTTCCCCCTCGTTTTTATGCCACTCCCATATTATTGTTTTTCTGTTGCCAGACAATTTACTGTTTGCCAACGTGAAGAATAAGGTAGAGAAATAAAGATGCCAGGAAAGACGGATAAAACACTGCGGGCAGCACAATCCCGGGCGAGGGTGTCAGCGCGTCTCCTTGGCGGCTGGCTTTGTGAAGCTCTGGCTGGTGTCACTGGCTGGGAGGGGCCGGGGATCCCATTATCTACACAGCCCAGGCCCTCAACTCGGCTCTAGCTCCCAACAGACACTCGAGCAGAGGCGGATCTTCCTTACCATCTTGCCACTGACCGTGGCCTCCAGGGAGTCCACCAGCTCTGCCGTGACCCCGATGAGATTGTGGTAGTCCGCCTGGATCTTATTGTACCGCTTCAGGTACGTCATTGACCTACGCTCGGCTTCTATCAGCTGCTGGTGGAGCTGCTGCGACAGTTCTAGGAAGACGATTTATATTAAAGCAAAACAAAGCAACAGAAAAAAAAACCCCACAAAATAAAAAATTATACTTTTCTCAAGGCAGTATCGTGCCAACCTTCAGAATGCTTTGCAGTCACAATGAACTTGATATTATTCGTGTTTAACAGGTTACTTCTATTTCCTGATACATTTAATTACAAAGTGCTCTGTGACCACTGATTTTCAATTTCTGGTCTCTGGTAGTTCAACTGAATCGTCACTGGTTTTCCTCACACAATCTATCTCCTTGACTGAGCCCCGTGCTCTTTCTTGTAGTTGCTCTCTCTGTGTACAAGAAACAAACTCAGGGGCGCCTGGGGGGCTCAGTCAGTTAAGTGTCCGACTTTGGCTCAGGTCATGATCTCACAGTTTGTGGGTTAGAGTCCCACATTGGGCTCTGTGCTGACTGCCTGTTTCAGGTTCTGTGTCTCCCTCTCTCTCTGACCCTCCCCTGCTCACGCTGTCTCTCCCTCTCTCTCTCAGAAATAAACAAAATATTAAAAAAAGAAAGAAAGAAAGAAACTCAGTATTTCTTCCAGCTCACCAACTGGGTGAACCAAACCTACATCTTTTCCTCTGTTTTTGCCCCGTGAGGTCGTCTGGGAGTGATTCGTATCTGCAGGCCAGTTCTTCATTTTAGGTAAAGGTTAGGTTACTTGCCTAATGCTGAGGAGCCTAGAATCCAGAATTAGGCAAGATTCCAGGTGCTCGGTCTGCCAGCTTGACAAAGCACAAACCACCCCACTTGGGCCTTAGAGCAGGCAGGCTTGGAAGATTCTAGGGTTGTATTCTGGGACTGTGCACCAGGGACAGCACTTGATGGCCAAGCCACCCTGAACACGGCTGGAACAGTGGATCTCTTTCAGTGTCCGCACTCCTTTGCCCCATCCTCCATCCCCCCTTCCAGAGGCTAAGTTTGGATGGAAGGAAATGACGATGCCCCCAAATCCAAGCTAACCATTCTTTTCCTGATCAGGCACTGTGTAATACTGAAAGTCATCATTTTAGAACACATTTCATCCATACACAGAGAGATTTTAAAATCATAAAGACCTGGGCTCAAGCCCCTGCTCTACCACTTTCTTGCTGGATCATCTTGGGCAAGTTGCTTAACTTCTCTGATTTCATTTCTTTCTTTCTTTCTTTTTTTTAATGTTTTTATTTACTTGTGTGTGAGAGAGAGAGAGAGACAACATGAGCGGGGAGGGTCAGAGAGAGAGGGAGATACAGAATCTGAAGGAGGCTCCAGGCTCTGAGCTAGCTGTCAGCACAGAGCCCGACACGGGGCTCGAACCCATGAACCGTGAGATCATGACCTGAGCTGAAGTTGGACACTTAACCGACTGAGCCACCCAGGCGCCCCTCTGATTTCATTTCTTAACCTACAAAATGCAGATGATGTTAATGACCTTGAAGAGTTATCATGAGTATGGTACAGCCTCGGGAATATGGTCAATAATACTGTAATGACATTGTATGGTGACAGATGGGGACTGCGCTCATCCTGGCGAGGACTGAGTGACATACAGAACTGTCGAATCACTATGTTGTACACCTGAAACTAATACGACACTACATGTCAACTATACTTCAATTTAAAAAAAGCACACATACAAAAAACAAGTCAGTTAGAGAATTAAATGAACAGACATACTCAAAGTGCCTAGCACAATTCTGGCTCACAAGAGGCGATCAATAAGCAGTAGCTATTATGGAAAGCAGTCAGAGTCTCTAAACCTAGTTCTATACAAGTAGATAACTCAAAAAAAAACAAAGGTTAAAACTTAAAGCAGCAGTATGCAAAATTTGAATCATCCAAAAGATGATCCAGCCTCACTTTGAGAGACTGATTTTATGGATATGGGGTGGGGACTGAAAAACTACATTGTCAACCAACTCCCCAAGTGGCTCTGATGCATATCACAGTTTGAGCCCCGCTGTCCTAAATTATCTATTCCTCTTAATTTGTGTTCTAAACAGCCATGAGGATCACACATGAACTGTATTTCAAGAACTTTCATGTTTCGTGATTATATGTAGAAGTAAAATATTTTAACTATGAAAACCTCAAATATCACATAATAATGAACTAATATTACTCTTACTTATTGTTTAGCATCCTTCAAATCTCAGTACTAAAGGATAACTTTAAAAAGTCATCTGACATTGGGGCACCTGGGGGGCTCAGTCGGTCAAGCATCAAACTTCGGCTGAGGTCATGATCTCACGGTTCATGAGTTCAAGCCCCGCATCAACTGAGCGCGAGCCCCACTTCAGGCTCCATGCTGACAGTGCAGAGCCTGTGCGGGATTCTCTCTGTCTCCTTCTCTCTGTCCCTTGCTCACTCATGTCCCCCACACTCTCAAAGAAAAAAAAAAAAAGCCATGTGGCATGAATTTACATCCAGCACTTGAAACTTGGGAGAACATCCATGGAAATAAATTTATCAAGTTTTTCCTTAAATATTAGAGAGAAGGAAGGAGTCACTACCATCTTCCTATCCTAAACAGTATTAAGGCTTTTTCATATGTACAAAATTCTAAATTACATAAACCAGAACTTCCAACAATAAAAATTCTACAGGATAGTCATAATTCTACTTCATGGCAATGACTATTAGAGTATCTGTGTGAACTTTCTCAGCGTGTACCAAGTAGCAGGAGATGGAGTCCCAAAACCCACTAACTGGGGCAAATAATCTTACAAATCATGAATATAAATGTCCCCAAACTGGGGCGCCTGGTGGCTCAGTCAGCTAGACCTCCGACTCTTGATTTCGGCTTGGGTTGTGATCTCAGGGTCATGGGATTAGGCCCACGTCAGGCTCTGCACTGAGCGTGGAGCTGGCTTAAAATTCTCTGTCTCTCCCCCTCCGCCTCCTCCCACTCTCCCCTGCTTGTGCTCTCTCTCTAAAAAAAAAAAAAAAAGTCCCCAAAGTCGTCCCTCTCAAAAGGGGATTGTACAAAGGAGCTCTTCTCAGAAAGTCACTGTGCAATTAACTAATAGTAAGAGATTACTTGCGGCACTTTTGCTTAGGGACCCAGAGCTGGAATTGATGACAATTTCAAATTATGGGACACCTGAGGAAAATGACACCTAACTGCCAGCAGCCACAGGAAGGAGAGGAGTGGGCACCTGGGCTGAAATATTTGTGACCAGTTCACATACACCCCTTGGCAGAAGAAGAGCCCGCTCTCCGGGGACATCGCCCCGAGGACACCTTAGCAGGACCTGGCCGTTTCTGTATGCTACTCGGCTTGCAGTTCCAAGATCTCAACTTTACTTCCGAGCAGTAAAAAGAGCTTTGACTCTTTTTTCCATCACAAAGTTTCACAAGACACAGACTACCAAGCCAACATCCCTTGCCACACCGGGGCTCAACTTGGAGCAGAGAGGCCTTACTAGAAATTCCAGGTCACATTAATGAAACTGTCTTAGCCATTTCATACTTCAGGCTACTGACATAATTTGTACAAAAACCCAAAGAACTACCTCCCAAGTTTTAAACAAAGAGATGTATACAAGTAAGAGAATGTCAGTTAAGGTCACAGGAAGTTTTCTGATAATTCCAGCAAGCAATGACACGCTAGCAAAAGTGATGATCAAGCCATCAAGCTGTCACTCAGCATTTCTACTTTAAGTACGTTGGCTTTTTTTATTTTTAACAGTGGACGAGATTTGACTTTAGAGATCACTTTGATGCTCAAGACAAAATGATATATTTTAAATACATGGCACTATTTTTCTAACATCTGAAATCAATTGCTCTAACTTTATAATATGATATACTCTTTCTTCTCTGTGTTCAGATATAAATCAGCTCTTTGCTATTTTGCTAATCCATAAGTACTGAATAAACAAAGTTATGATGTAGATGTATGAATATAGGTCATCATTTTATTTTTTTTATTTTATTTATTTATTTTTTTTACAAATAGTTTATTATCAAATTAGTTTCCATCTGTCATCATTTTAAAAATACCATTTAGGGCTNTTTATTTATTTATTTATTTGAGAGAGAGCGTGTGTGAGCAAGGGAAGGGCAGAAAGAGAGCCCACTTCCCAGCACAGAGCCCACTAAGGGGCTCAAACCCATGAACCTGGAGATCAAGACCTGAGCTGAAACCAAGAGTCAGACTCTTAACTGACTGAGCCTCCCAGGCGCCCCTCTATACTTTTTTTAGACAGCGAGGTAAAATAATAAGACCATAATAAGCTGTATTTCCAACCTGAGTTTTTATTCTAAATATCATTTTAAAATGTAATTCCTTTTGAGAGAATTTTCCACTCCAAGCACTCTCCTTGCCTTCTTCAAAAGCTTATGGAAACCTTAGCTTACTCATGAAACCTTCCTATCAAGATACACAGAATAATGATATTGCCCAACTATTCAATGTAAAAAGTAACACCTAAGTTGGGGCGCCTGGGTGGCTTAGTCGGTTAAGCGTCCAACTTTCACTCAGGTCATGATCTCGCGGCTCATGGGTTCGAGCCCCGTGTCGGGCTCTGTGCTGACTGCCAGCTCAGAGCCTGAAGCCTGTTTCAGTCTGTTACACCCTCTCTCTCTGACCCTCCCCTGCTCATGCTCTCTCTCTCTCTCTCTCCTAGAAATAAATAAAAACATAAAAAAAAAAAAATAACACCTAAGTCTAGAAATCAAATAAATTGGGGGCATGTCTGTGCCTTGTGGTCACTGCAGCTGTAACTGTGGGAGGAGGGGACAAAGTGGTGACAACGGGCTGTCCTGACATGGGGTCTGGGCCCCGGCCCCCGGGAACCAGGGCCCTGAGGTGCTCACCTCTGATCTCCATGGCGATACCGCACTGGGGGGCTTATGCGGCCATGGACACACACTGTGCCTGCCAGCCTCAATTCCGCGGACATTCTGCTCGGCTAGCCTCAGAAAACTCCATTAAAATCAAACCTAAAGAAGGCTCACACACCGCGGTCTCCTTGCTGCAATCCAAAGGGAAGATCCGCAGAAAAACACGGGCTCTTCCCTTGCACTCCCCCTCCCTCCCAGGTTGATTCTATCTGTAAAACTGGGCCACTTCTCAGAGACATGACTGGTTCCTGGCACAAAGCTATCCTCCAAAGCTGCAGGGTATGTTGGGGTGACAAGGGCTGGCTGAGACTCAGGAATCGGGGAGGTTTCCCACCACCTTCCCTCTGCCGATGCTTCGGGGTCCAAAGACCAAATCTGAATGAGGATTACTGGAGAATTAGGGCAACTTCCTGAAACTCAAAGGATGCAGGTGGGGTAGTGGTTTTAAAGTATGACGGCCACGTCTTTGACACTCCTTCCCATCATGAGGTGGAAGGGAGGTCATTCTTCCTTTGAATGTGAGCAGGCCTTAAGAATTCGCTTCTGATAAAGAGAATGCAAAAGAAACGACACTGAGTTCCTTGAGAGGCTGGTTTAAAAAAGGTGACACAGCTTCCACATGCTCTCTCTGGGGACATTCATCCTGGGAACTCAGCCACCATGCCACAAGGAAGCCCAGGTCACAGAGGCAGATGTTCCAGTCGAGGGCCTCAGCACTGGCCACCAGGTGCACGTGGGTGAGGAAGCCCTGGGGACGGCTCGGCCTGGCCCATCTGCACCCATGAGACAGCAAGGGACCAATGCCTGAGCACACGATTCCCAGGCCGTGCAAGGTGATAGCGCTAACGAGAAGCGGGTGTTGGTGTTTTACGGCGCTAAACCTGAGATGGTTTGCTAGGTTGTGACAGAAACAGAAATAGTGGGGCAAGGGTGCATTTTCAGGAGCTGCAGGGCGGGACCGAAGGTCTAGCACTATTTAAGAATTCCCCGTTCTGGGGCGCCTGCCTGGGGGGCTCAGTCGGTTGAGTGTCTGACTCTTGGTTTCAGCTCAGGTCATGACTTCACACTTCATGGGATCAAGCCCTGAGCAGGGCTCCATGCTGACAGGACAGATCCTGCTTGGGATTCTCTCTCTCTCTCTCTCTCTCTGCCTCTCTCCTGCTCGTTCGCTCTCTCTCTCAAATAAATAAACACTGAAAGAAAAAAAGAAAGCATTCCCACTGTTCTGAACACGAGGAAACTGGCCTGGAAACCGTACTAACTCTTCAGAGAGTAGACCTGAGGAGCTGAAGGGAGCCCTGCGGCTCGGGCATGACTTTACTGGGGACAGTGCAGCATCAGCGAGCTCCAGGCCACAGTCTGGTGACCCTTGGAGCATTCCATGTTGACCCAATGAGGCCACATCTGTGGCTCAGCTCTTCTGTGCTCAGGCCCGGACCGATGCTCCCCCGTGAAGGATCATGGGGCCTGTCCCTCGGAGCTGTGGGGGGTGGAGGGGCGGCCCAGTGGCCAGAACCATTCACCTGAGCAGGACTGCGGTGCGGGGGGAGACGCAAGGCCGCACGAGGCGAAGGAAGCACTCCGGCTTTCCTTGTCTGAAGCTACTCCCGCCCTCCTTGCGTCAGATCTAAAGCATCTCTAGTCTGTCAGCTCATTTGGAAGCAAAGAACTAAATGATTTACTAACACTCCTTCCCCCCCCTTTTTTCCCCACAAAACTTGAAAAAAAAAAACATGGAAAAACAATGACAGGAAGTTCTGAGATCCTCTCTGAAACTGCCCCGCTGTGAGACTGCCAAACGTGCTGTTTCGTGTGGGAACACGCCACCTGCTGGGGACTGAGGAGTATGCCACCAAAACTTACAAAGCATGAAACACATCATCATCCACCCTTCCCAACGTGAATTTAAGCACTTTTCACAACGTAGGATCAAAGGCAGAACTAGGCAAAGAAGCACAACTGTGACCACTGACTTCATATTAACTAAACTTTTTCTCACCTTACTGAAAAATGGACAGTTCTGGTAAAAAAACAAAAACAAAACAAAACAACAAAAAACAAAAACAAACAAAAAACCCCACTGATAATGGAAAACCATCTTTTTATGCTAAAACCACTAATACCTTAATGGAATTCCTGTTCTGAATACAAAAAATGGAAATGCTTCTAAGATGGGTGCCCCAATGCTACGGAAATAAGGCCCCACTAGACTAGTTCAAGGTCAACGTGGAAGCTACTAAAATGATTCTCCCGCACCCGTGCTGCACTGCATCTTCAGGCTGGGCTGCTGCAGCCGCGTTCCTTTGGGACACTGCCTGCGTTCTCTTCATCTCTCCGTGGCTTAGTCACCTGATACCTAAGACCAAGCTAAGGCCGGCCGTCCTGCAAAGTGGGCCTCAGGGAATCCCAGATAGACCTGATTGCAAAGCGCTTTGTATATATTTAGACTCTCATCTTTTAAATTTAAAAATAATGTAAACTTTTAAAGCCTTTGTTTGCCAAATGCACAAATTCTCGCCATCTCTGTCCCTAGCCTACTGCTCAAAACTTGGCACAATTGTGTTGTTTAAAAATTGTTAATCTAGATGACTTACCTTTGTTATTCTGTCCATTCTCCTTCTGGGATGAGAAAGAAGTTGAGGAAAACAGGCAATGAGGATAACGTACTCAGGGTATTTACACTGTGTGGCCAAGCTGAGAGCCTTAGAAAGGTGGAAGAGAATTCTCAGGAGAGTAAAGGCATTTCCTTATGTTCCTGTCTATACGGCTGACACAGGTACTGCCTTCTCAGGGCTTGGAGGCTCACTCTCAAGTGAATCCTCTTCACTCCAGCTCAATTGCTGCTGCGTGCACGCAAGTCTTACCCGGTTCTGTAGTCCCCTAAATGGCCTCCTAACCGCCTTCAAAAGACATTCCCCCACTGCTACCAAACATTTTACTAGAAATGCAAACTGCACTCATACCCTTCAACTGCGCCCCGTCAACTCTAAAGCTGTACCCTCAGGGAAGTGAGGTTGGGATGACAGCCGCAGAGCAAGGTAGCTGAGATTCCAGGTTCTGGAATCAGACTGACTGAGTTCAACTCTCGGCTCGCATGCACCCGGCCACGTGACTGAAGGCAAAGTACGTGTCTGGTTTGGGTTTTCTTAACTTTTATGACAACAGCTTCACTGAGACAGAACTCACATATCACTCACTCATTCCAAGTACATTTCAACGGTTTTCAGTCTATTCATAGAGTTGTGCGACCATCACTGCAATCAATTCTAGAAAATTCTCACCACCACCCCCCAAAAGAAACCCTGCACCCATTAAGTCATCCCCATATTACCTACCCTCCCTGGCCCCAGGCAACCACTCATCTACTGTCTCCATTGCTCTGCCCTTTCTGGGCCATTCCTACAAACAGAATCATATAATATGCAGCCTGTCACGTGCGGCTTCTCTCGTTAAGCATAATGTTTTCAAGTCCCACCCACAGTGTAGCCTATGCTAGTACTTCATTCTTTTACAGGACTGAATAATATTCCATTGTACGCACATCTGCGTCTTATGTATCCACACATCCCTTAACAGACATTTGGCTCGTCTTCACTTCTCGGCTGTTCTGAGTAAGGCTGCTATGAACATTTGTGTACAAACTGGTGTGCAGACATGTTTCCTGCTCCCCTAGGTACATAGCTAAGAGGGGAACTGCTCAGTTGTTTAGTAACTCCATGCTTAAACTTTTGAGGAAACAACCTGTTTTCAAAGAATATTTAATGAGATGGGGAAACGCTCCCTTCATTTGATAAAAATATTTAAAAATATACACATGACAGGTATGTATGTTTATTTAAACATTACATACTTCTGGATATATGTATGTATACAAACGCATTTCTATGTTTTCCAAATTTTCTATAAAAATTATGGTCAATTTTACAATCAGTAATCAGTAATAAAAGGAGTGATTTTTCTCAAAATGGAAATATGAGTACGGTATGTTCCTGGTTAAAATGCTTCAAAGGCTCCTCATTACTTACAAGACCTCCCACAAATCTCTGCGCTGGCCCTGCCTAGACTCTTTCTCTCTACCATGCCAGCAATCCTGAATTCTGTGTCATTTCTCAAATATACGGTCTCAGTCCTTTTGCACGTGCGGTTCCCTCTATCTGGAATCCCCTTTATGCGCCTTGAAACACCCTCCCATTAATGCTTTACCCAACTCATAAATATGAAAGCAACACTATCAATTATCCCTATTCATGAGGCAACTGAAGCCAGTGCGCTACTCCAGGGCCTCAGGGGGTCTCCATCTGCTTCAAAAGGATACGTATAATGTTAAAAGCTTTGGCGTGTTACTGGCTTTAAAAATTAAAGCCAGAAACTTTTCCAACTTCAACTTTAATTCTGGAGTCCAAGAATCCTAAAGGAAAAAAAAAAGAAAAAAGGAAAAGTAATAAAGTACTACATCATCAAATGCCAACAGCATTGTCAAATTGTGTGTGGCCTTTGGTTTATATAAGCCCATCCAACACAGTTACTGGAATCAAAAGCAGACGCCTTGGCTGTTACGTGAACACTGTGAAAAATAGGTTTTAGGACATCTGACCAATTCTTTATAAAAGATTCAAATACCCACAGCAGGAAGAAAGAACAGAGTTCTTTCACAAACAAGGAAAAAAGGACCCTGTACATGATTTGAATATTTCATGTGTTTTAAACACAGGCATGACAAATAACCTTAGTAGGTTGAATGCCAAGAAGAACTCAGCATAGTTTAAGTGTACGAGGTGCTGACGGGCACACCCAGTTATCATGAAGTTACTAAAAGTTTCCCAAAGGAGAATTCATTTCCATAAATTTCATCTAGATAAGAAAAAAAAACCCCAGAAACTGTTATCTGCCTTAAATAACCCATCATGTCAAGAATTATGATACACTTGTAGTTTGATCTGTCCCTTAATAATCATTTATCTCAAATAATGCTCCCTGAGAAGGAAAGGACTTAAGTAGCAAAAGAAAAAGTGTGACAAGCAATTCTCTTTCTCAGGACAATTTTCCTTACAGCCTTTATGTAAAAACACCTACCACCCAAACCTAGGAGTTCCACAAAAAAGCAGCAGTATCTCTGAAACTTCAGATCCACTTACCTCTTAGGTCCTGCCCCACCCCCAGCTCATTGTTCTNCTACCCGGTGCATCATCCGGCTTTTTGGAAAAAAAAACAAACCTGTCTTATGTTTTTAAAAGATTGTGTAGGGGACATCTGGGTAGCTTAGTTGATAGAGTGTCTGACTTTGGCTCAGGTCATAATCTCATAGTTCGTGAATTCGAGCCCCAAGTCTGGCTTTGTGCTGACGGCACAGAGCCTGGAGCCTGCTTTGGATTCTGTGTCTCCCTCTGTCTCTTCCCCTCCCCGTCATGCTCTGTCTCTCTCTCTCTCAAAAACAAAGACATTTAAAAAAATAAAAATAAAATAAAAACAAAAAGATTGTATAAATCCCTGCTATGGCATGATCTCTTTACTTATACTGTGTGTGTTATGGGTTGAATTGCATCCCCTTAAAAGACATGCTGAAGTCCTAAGCTCCTCAGAATGTGAGGTCACCGACGGGGCTGCTGTAGATGGAACTACCTAAGACGAGGTTGTACTGGATTAGGGTGGGTCCTTCATGCAACATAACCAGTGTCCTCATAAGAGGGAAAATTTAGACACAGACACAGAGAGAAAATGGGCCTGTAAAGACAGGACTGGAGTATGCTGCCACAAGCCAAGGGATACCTGAAGCTATAAGAAGCTACTAGAAGCCAGAAGAGGCAAAGAAGTTTCCTCCCTAGAGGCTTCACAGGGAGTGTGGACCTGCCAACACCTTGATTTCAGACCTCTGGCCTCCTGAACTGTGACAGGAAGTCTCTGCTGTTTAAGCCCCACACTCGGCACAGCCCTGGGAGGCTGACAGAGTGCGCCTGCAGCTCAAGGCCTCTGTGCCCAACCGCACAGAAGAGAATCGCGCGAAAGCACTGCTATGTAGGCCAACATAAATCAAGACATCTTAAAAAACAAAACAAAACAAAACAAAACAAAACAAAACATTTGGGACTTGTAGACTTGCAGCTAAATTGCTCTGTTGCAGATTATGATTTTGTATAACCCACAAATCTGTATTTCCAATTTAACTATTTACCTTACGATGCTCTCTAATGACAGGGATAAGTTTGGGATAGAACCTCTCTGGGCAGTATATCCCTTGTTTATTTGTTTATTTTTTTCTTGACTGCTCTGACCCTTTTGTTTGAGAACATGAACATTTCTCCAGTCCGCTGGGTGCCGGACTCCCAGCTCCCACGGGACGAGGGAAGCCCAGGGCCGGTTCTGCTATCCTGCCTGCGCAGTCACTCACCCCTTCATGTCACAGTCTCATCAGGTGTAGAATGTAGACTTTACACTAGAGCGATTGTCCGACTTTTTTTTCCCAATAGGAAAACTTTCGGATCACCCAAAATCTTGCCCAGAACCCTAATACGTGAAATGAGCAAGAGTGGAGCTACTCCTGGGGAGGAGGGGGCAGAGCTCAACGCTGCACTCTCCTGGCTTACCTGCTGCCTCCTCTAACCCTCGCAGAACCCACAAGAATGCCTTCCACTTCTTTCAGGTTTCACTAATTAAGCTTGACTTGGTCCTTGCTACATAAGCGCCCAGAAATTTTTCTGGAAGTAATCATTAGAGAAATACCCAAGTATTTCTGCACGGAGATGCTCACTGACAAACTGAGTTTTCTGAAAAGGGCTCATTACAGTCCCTATAAAGGAATTTCCTTTTCTGGCAGCTCAGCAGAAACGATAACCTGAAAAAGCAATGAAAACAACTAAAAAAGCTGGATAAATAAACCATCTTATAAAATGCACCCAAGTGGCAAGAAAGAAAAAGCAGAGGCTAAAAATGAGTTTTCACTCTAAGGATAACCCAGAGTCTTGAAGACGTTAAATTTCAATCCTAAGAGCTGGTCACAGTACAGAAGATGGAAGACAACAGCATCCACTCATAGTCAACGATCTAAAAGACCCTCGCATAAAACTGGGATCCCAGAGCTCCTGGGTGGCTCAGTTGGTGAAGCGTCCAACTTCAGCTTGGGTCATGATCTTACCGTTTGTGAGTTTGAGCCCCGCATCGGGCTCCATTATGACAGCTCAGAGCCTAGAGCCTGCTTCGGATTCTGTTGTCTCCCTCTCTCTCTGCCCCTGCCCCACTCAGCTCTGTCTCTCAAAATATAAATAAATGTTAAAAAAAAAAAAAAGTTGTTTTTAATTGGGATCCCAAAGGGCTATACCATCAGGAAAAAGTCAAGGATAAATCAATCCACTGCCTAGAAGAGTACAACAAGGAAGTCTACCTGTCTTGACCTTGACGTTAGGTAGAAGGGGAAAAAAACCTCATTTGAAACTTCATAACCCAAGCTAGTCCCATTAAAAACTGCAGCCTAAACTGACACTGTCTGTGTGATTCCCAAAGCCTTATGCAAAGAAATTTAATTTAAAATGATCCTGGGTTAGTAATGCCCTAGATGTCTGAGATGCAAGCCCAGATATTCTCTGAAAGAATCAAACTACACCCAGGCCTCAAAAAACATCCCTACAAGTCCCATGTAAAATAAACTCATTGTCAAAACTCAAAATAACTTTTTTTTTTAAAAAAGGATGGGGCACCTGGGTGGCTTTGTCAGTTGAGCATCTGACTCTTGATTTCGGCTTGAGTCATGATCTCGCAGTTCCTTAGATCAAGCCCTACATCGGGCTCTGTGCTGACAATGCAGGTCTGCTTGGGTTTCTCTGTCTCCCTCTGTCCCTCCCTTGCTCATGCTTTCTTTCTCCCTTAGAATAAATAAACTTTAAAAAAAAATTTTTTTAAGAAATAAGAACCACGAATGAGAACCAGAAGAAACAAAACACAGCAGGATCAAATCTTCAAAAATTTCCTGATATTAAAATTAACAGATAAAGAATATAAAACAAATGTTTAGTATGGTAAAGATATAAGAGAGACTTGAAAATCTGAGCAAAGAATAAAAGACTGTAAAAATAACTGAAATTACAAATTCAATGAAGAGATTAAAGAACAGGTTAGACATAGTTAATTGGGTAAATTTGGGAACTAGAAAATAGGCATGAATAAATCACCCAGAACACAGCCCAGACAGAGATCACGAGATGGGAAATGTGAAATGTTAAGGGCCAAGGAGGGCACCACACTGTGAACATACCTGACACACTCTGAACTGTACACTTCATGATGGTGGAGATGGTAAATTTTATTTTATGTGTATTTTGTTATAATTTTTATAATGAAGAAAAACAGACACAGAAGATAGAATGAGCAAGTCTAATGCAAATTTAATCAGATCTGTAGATTAAATGGATTAATCAGATATCCAGAAGAAGATAATAAAGAGAATGGGGAAGAGGCAATACATGAAAACAGAATTTTCCAGAATTGTTGAAAGACACAAAACATCACATCCAGGAAGCCCAACGAAGCCCAAGTAAAAATAGAAATCTATCCCTAAACACGTCATAGTGAAATTACACAATGCTTGCAGCCAGAGAAGAAGACAGATCGCCTACACGGGGGCAGCAAGTACACTGATGGCCGACTTCCAACAGCAACAGTGGAGCGAGGAGCTGGGATAGTCACACCTTGAGTGCGATAGAGGAAAACAGCTGTACGCGTCCCATTCTGCACCCCATCTGAGAAAGCCACCAAGACACTTCAGACAAATGAGAACTGACAAGTAAAGGAGATTCTAAAGGAACGTACATGAGGCAGAGGAGAAAACGATTTCAGATGGAAGGTCCTTTATGCAAGACGGAACACTAAGCACAAATGCTGGTAAATATAAGGGCAAATCTACATACACACAGATGACGTAAAATAGTAAGGATCTGTAGCTTGTGGGGTTAAAATACATGACTTAAATACTGGACGACAAGAGCATGTAAACTGGGAAGGGAATGAATGAGGTTAACCCACTCCAAGGTCTTCGCGGGAAGAGAAGGAAGATATTAGCTTTAGACTTCATGACGTACACGCAGTCAAGTATGTAGGATGGCCACTGAAAGAACATGTAGAGAGTAACAAAAGGAAAAACAATGGAATAAAATGACTCCCCATGAACCCTGAACTCTGCCTCGGAATGCCACGCCAGAGCGGGCCAGGCGCCCACAGCAGCCTTGGCTGGACCCATCCCGACTGCTGGCTGCACCCTAAGCTGGGGTCACACTGCTGCGCCATCATTTTCATAAACAGAAGTCTTCACTCTGAGAAAATCCAACATTTCAAGTTCCATCACCTTCCTAACTGTTTTATATCTTCAACCTCCTGGGAGAGGAAGGGGATAAAACTAAATTTGGATGGACAAAGAAACAGAAGCACAGAGTTCAACTTGGGCTACTCTACAGCGAGCCTGCTTTGATGGGATCCGTCAGCTACCTGGCCTTCAATTTAGCAGCTACTATTTTAGAGTGAAGTGAGTGGTGCGACTAAATTATAACGCAACAGGAAACAGAGATCTGTGGGGTTTGGAAAGAGAAGGGCATCTGTTGTTCAGGGGCGCGGCAGACGCTCCAAAGAGATTCTTCGAAACAGTGTGAGATCTTTCTTTAGAAAAAGCAATTGCATCGGTATTGTTTCAGTCTTGGGACAGCTTAATTTTATTAGGTTAACAAAAATTACTACCATGGATAAACAAACACTACTAATAAGTAGTATGCTGAAATGTCAACCTATGTGAAATGTAACAATTAAAACAGCTCCAGGCAAGTAGTCTGAAGGAAATCATAGTCAATAGCCAGGTAATCGGACATAGGCCAAGTAAGTGAGACTCTGAATACAAATTAAAAGGTACATGGCCAGCAATTATGTAAAATAACCTAGTTCTTTTCAGGCTACTATTTTTCAATGTAATTGGATAAATCATCCTTTCAATACCAAAAAAAGTACGCACAGAATGGTTTAGGAAGTATGTACATTTAATACTATTTATATCAGGCTGGGTTACCAAGTCTTAGTACAACCCCAAATCACATTCTATGGCATGAGAAAAGTTTGGCAAAGAAATGATCTGAAAACAAGCAAATTTCAGGGTGTTTTTACAGCACCATTCAGAAACCACTAGCGTATACAAGATGAAACCCCATGCGGCCCCGGGATCTGATACAAGATTCAGAGGCTGTCACTCACCTGGAAGAGCTCTTTAAATGAGGGGTGGACCATAGGGTTGGGAACGAAAGGCAGGGCGTAGAAAGGGAGAAACTCTGTGGTCTGGCTCAAGGCCGCCCCTTTGGTCTCCAGGTAGGTCTTGAAATAAGAAATCCTCTCATCCAGGTCCTCTTTGTCCTGCAAAGAAGGGGAGATGCTCACCAGGGGTCTCCTGCGGGCCGTCCAGGCCTCCGTCGGGCCCACCGTCCAGCCCACCCTCCGAGGCCCCTTCAGTTCCAGCCATGTGGGTGCCATCTTCCCCACGTGGCCCAGTAAGCGGGCTGTCTCCTCTCGTTCTACCCCCCACCCCCCCAATTTCACCCATTGACCAGACTCTGTTGGCAATTTCAGAGAACTAGATGCATAGTTCAATATGCACCCTTTTTACTTTATTATCACTATTTTCCCATATCCTTAAAATTCCAGACATCATTTCTACTGGCAGGACAAAACCTCACCGTGTGGGTCAACTACAACTTACGTAACCGATTCCCCCATTACTAGGCACCCGGACTGTTTTCACTCGTCAGATACCTCGAACATTTGTCTGCATCCCCAGGATTCCCTCAGGAGAGATGTCTAAAGGTGAACAGCTGTTTTGAAACAGAAGCTTCCACAGCATTCCTCCTTTTCTTTTGAAGCTAAGGATTGATCTCGCGGGTTTCAACGGTTCCCTGTGTGATCCAAGGCCACTCAGTCCCTCTCAGGTTCCGATTTCTCCTGCGTCTCCTTGAGCTGCTCAGCCTGGAACTGGGCGCTCTCCTTCCCTGACCACCTGGCCACCCCAGTTACGTGCACCCTGTGTGTGTCTGTTCTTCTCATCAACACATCTCACTCCATCTACACTGTGAATCGCTTCTCAGCCTTTTGGCTAAGATCAAGCGTAGCAGCTACGCCGTGAAGCCCTTTTCTGGCCGCCGGGCTTAAAGTAATATGCAACTTCATTGACATTCTTTATAGAACAGAAATCAATGTAAAGAAAGTGAAAATGTCCCATGATCTCACCCCCGTGAGCACTGCCTCGAGGAACAAGAATGGCTACATAAAGCTGCCATTCAGCCGGTGCTCAAGTGGACCTTCACCAACTGGCATCTTTCCGAGGCTTAAGTTTAAACTTCTCTTCTAATAGGCAGTCCAATATACGGTCTCCGTAGCTGTTCTCTTAGACATACAGGTATTTATTTTAAATTGCCAAATAAGGAAACTTCATTTTGCGGACTTTTCAAAAATTTGAGACATTGAGGAAAACCACATAGTTTTTAAGACAGAAATTATTAACTCTCTACATAAACTAGAAAATAAACTGCTGGGAATCAGATAGAAAATCATTCACAGGACACGAGACGCCTACTCCCTGGAAGCGATCTGATAAAATGGCTACAAAAACTAAAGTAATGCTCAACTGGAAAACAAACGGCACCCAGCCTCCTTGAACACAGCACTCAGACCCACGCAAAGCACAAAGGGAACCTACAGGTCTCCCCACGGAGTGTTTCAGAAGATAGATGGCAAAATGGATGTGAAGATAGAATTCCAGCTTCTGGGCAAGGGAGTCACCATCACGGATGGAACTGGGAACGTGCTCCTCCCACAAACCGAAGAACACCTTCTGGTCTCCACTGTCAAATGCAGCAATGAGGTCCTTCTGCGGACAAGACAGGAGATCGAACCCCAGTCACAAGGCATGTCCATTCTCCCAACACCCCGGAATATCCCAATCCCCTCAACCCCCTGGAAACTCCACACACTCCTGGGTTTCAGGATAAATCTCAGTCTCTTTTCCAAGATAAGGGACAGATAAACAGAGGGCTAGAAGGCTCCAAGCATCTTAGGCTGAGATTTCCGCAAACCACCCCTGGATGCGATATCAAGTCTGGGCTTTAAAAGGAACAGATGAAACATTTAAGCCCCTCAAGTGGGAGGAACCACACACAGGCCAAGGACTTGAGGTCAGAAAACTCACAGGCGTGTACACACACTGAAGTCACCCTGCGGACTCGCTGACCCACAACATGCAAAGGATAAAACCCAGGCCAGACCCGGGGCCCAGCCAGGCCTCAGAAGAGCTCACCCCGCCCAGACCGCAGCTTGCCAACCGCATAGATGAGTACCGGAGCTCATCTACACCGGCCCACTCGATCCTGGGCCTGGGCGGTGGATGCTGCCATTGGCTCCCCATTGCTAAAGCGTGTCCCACTGAGATGGCACTTGGGATGGGTCTACAGATCCCAACATGTCCATACAGTGCCCGTCAATCACAGAAGCAGGGGAGCACAGGCTGGACAAGGGGGAGCGGGCACAGGCCTGGCACCGTTCCAACCTCGGGGCTGGGTGAGTCTGACTATGCGCGGCAGACAGCTTCTGGACTTCCCGTGCGATAGCTGACATACAGAATTCTGGAAAGGAGGTGGCAATTATCACATCTTGCCTCCCAAGAAGAATGAAAACTGGCCCACTGCAAATCCCTGCTGCATAACTTTGTGGATTTAGGTACAAGGCAGAATGGAAAGAACTTCCTAATAGTGCACAACAATGTGATTCGTATTATTTTCCTTAGGATATCAAATGCTCAAGATACTCAGACCTGCATTTTGTGCTCATTTGCAAAAGCTTTTCTTGGATTGGATTTCCTGTACAACTTCCAAGTCCCCCCACCCAACACCATTATTCATCACCATTCTCTGGTCATTGTTTTTTTCACATTCTTTTTTTCTTTTACACTTTAAAAAAATGGTTTTATAGTATTCCTCTATAACTGCCTCTTTTGTTAAGGCTGTTTATAAAGGAGTTTGTTAGTATCATAAAATGGAAATGTCTGAACAACGTTGCAGTGTCTCATTATAATACTTGAAGACATTCATTAGTAAAGAATTGTCAACTACGATTATGACAAATGTTCTCTAGGTCATATGATCCAGAACACCTGAATATTGGGGCGCCTGGGTGGCTCAGTCAGTTAAGCGTCTGACTCTTGATTTCGGCCGAGGTCATGATCTCAGGGCCCATGGGTTCAGCCCCATGTTGCAGCTCTGCGCTGACAGTGCAGAACCTGCTTGGGATTCTGGGTCTTCCTCTCTCTCTGCACCTCCCTTGCCTTCACTGTCTCTCTCTCTCTCTCAAAAGTAAATAAACTTTAAAAAAAAATCAGAGAAAAGCTGTTTAAAAAAAAAAAAAATCTGAATATTACCTTACTCTGAAAGGTCATATATTTGCGCAAAACTCAGAATTTTTCAAAGGAAGTCCTATACTAAGCGTCTGCCTCCTCAGAACCACCCTCTTGCTGTTCCTCAGCCTTGGAAACAGCGAAGGGCCGCCTGTCAGCAACCAGGAGAAGAGCGCTGCCCAACAAAATGCAAGCAGCCAAGCTCTGCCTCCTCTGAAAGAACGAGGCGGAAGCCCATTACTGACTGCCACGGGGGTGAGGGGATCTTCCCAAGTGGCAGTGCTACCGGGGCCTGAGCTCACGCCAGGCTTTCCTCCACTGAGCTCTGAGCAAACCCTGCCATCCCCGCAAGCCACTCTGGGGAAGCATTCTGCCATGTGAGGTCTAGTGACCGAGAGCTCTTTGTGTGGATGAGTTTACTGCAGACTCTTGCGAGTATTTTAAGGCTTTGAGTCAAGGTGTTTTGTTACGTGCCCTGGCAGAGTCGACGTCAAATGGGCCGTATACAGTCTGTTCTAAAGTCTATATTTATAGGGGCACCAGAGTGGCTCAGTTGGTTAGGTGTCTGACTTCGGCTCATGTCATGATCTTGCAGTTCCATGAGTTCGAGCCCCGTGTCAGGCTCTGTGCTGATAGCTCAGAGCCTGGAGCCTGCCTTGGATTCTGTGTCTTCCCCAGCCCCCGTCCCACCCCCCTGCTCACACTCTGTCTGTCAGTCTGTCTCTCAAAAATAAATAAACATTAAAAATATTTTTCATTCCACATTTGTAGACCTGTGACCAGATCTGTAGATTTGTACCTGGAAACAGTCCTTGCATTTAAAATAATATCGACATATAAAGCAATCCCGTGTTATAACTCATAGGGTCACAAATATTAACGTCCTTCTCTAATATGAGCCATGGTCCCAGCCAGAACCACCAAAATCAGAATATTTACACACCATCAGTAGTAACTTATAAACACACATACACACACACACACACACACACACACACACCCCTTAAAGAACAGTGCTTAGGGAAATTCTCCATGTGTTGAGTGTCCCTGAAATTTTGCGGTATCCTTGCTTTTCCTTTTGCTTGGGCTAGACCCCACTGGGCACGCTGCTACTGGAGGGGCAGAAAAGATATGCTTGTGGCAATCAGAAAGTTTCGAGGTCTTTCCAGTTACAGAAAAATGGACCTGAACACATCTGAGAAATGCAAACCCGAACCACAAGATATCACTTCACATCCATTAGGATGACTACTATCAAAAGCAAAACAAAACAGGGGCGCCTGGGTGGCTCAGTCGGTTGAGTGTCCGACTTCGGCTCAGGTCATGATCTCGCAGTTCCTGGGTTCGAGACCCGCGTCGGGCTCTGTGCTGACAGCTAGCTCAGAGCCTGAAGTCTGTTTCAGATTCTGTGTCTCCCTCTCTCTGTGACCCTCCCCTACTCATGCTGTCTCTATCTCTCTCTCAAAAATAAATAAAACATTTAAAACAAAACAAAAAATAAAACAGGTATTGGTGAGGATGTGGAGAAATGATAACCGCTGGGGACTGTTGATGGGAATGTAAAATGCAATCATGATGGAAAACGGTATGAAGCTTCCTCAAAAAATTAAAAATAGAACTACCATATGACTAGTAAGTAATCTACTTCCAAATAAATATCCAAAATAAGTGAAAGCAGGGTCTCAGAGAGATGCATGCACACCTATGTTCACAGCAGCACTATTCACAATAGCCAAGAGGTGGAAGCAACCCAAGTGTCCGTCGATGGATGAATGGATAAACAAAATGTGGGGCAGGCATATGATGGAATAGCGCTCAGTTTTAAAAAGGAAGGAAGCTGTCACATGCTACAACATGGATGAACCTTGAGGACATTATGTTAAGCAAAATCAGCTAGTCACAAAAGGAAAACTACTGGATGGCTATACTTACATGTGGTATTTTTAAGTAGTGAAATTCATAGAAACACAAGTAGAATAATGGTTACTAGGGGCTGGGGGGAGGGGATATG
>NW_027527429.1:8188446-8224396 GCF_008692635.1 Crocuta crocuta
AGTATTTTTTAATAGATAGAGTTTCAGATTTGCAAGATGTAAAAGTTCTGGATGTCTTTTTCATCACAACATAAATATATTTAACATGACTGAACTGTATACTTAAAAATAGTTAAGATGGTAAATTTATGTTATGTGGCTTTTAAACCACAATTTTTAAAAAAGGCCCCAGAGGGGCGCCTGGGTGGCTTAGTCGGTTAGGTGTCCGACTTTTCGCTCAGGTCATGATCTCGCAGTTCTTGGGTTCGAGCCCCGCGTCGGGCTCTGTGCTGACTGCCAGCTCAGAGCCTGGAGCCTGTTTCAGAGTCTGTGACTCCCTCTCTCTCTGACCCTCCCCTGCTCACGCTGTCTCTCTCTCTCTCTCTCCTAGAAATAAATAAAACATTAAAAAAAAAAAAAAAGGCCCCAGAAACACTTAAGCAGCTGGGGCTGCATATGATGTCAAAGCAGCTGCAAAAAGTACACAGCAGCCATTTTTGGAGATAGCAGCTACACAAAGAAGTTTCCAGACCCAGAGCTTATCCTGATTTTGTGTGAGTTTCACAGAAGATTCTGTTTTGCTAGTGAGCTACCAAGGATTTGTTAGATTCCCCTCAATGGTACCTTCCATTAAGAGATGAGCACATATTTTTCCAACTTGCAGGGTCGCGCCGGGCGGCCCTTCTTCCTTCTGAAGGAAGTGGGAACACGAGGTGCTGAGTGTCCAAGAGTGTGGCTGAGACTCTGAAGAACAAGCCCCACTCTGAGTACGAACAGCCTCTGTGTCCATGTCTAATAATGGCTGTATTCCGGCTTCACGCTCTGAAAACCGTGCTCTGGGGTTGGGAGGTGCCCAAGGTATACATGAAGATTTAAAGATGACATTGCTAGTTCACACAAAAACACCTAAGCATCTACCTAAAAGTCACTTGGGGAGCGCTTGGGGGCACATGGCTGGCTCAGTCAGTAGAGCATGCAACTTGTTTTCAAAAATAAAATTTATTTATTTATTTTGAGAGAGAGAGAGAGAGGGAATGGGAGAGAGGTAGAGAGAGAGAGAGAGAGAATCCCAAGCAGGCTTTGCACTATCAGCACAGAGTCTGACTCAGGGCTTGATCCCATGATCCATGAGATCATGACCTGAGCCAAAATCAAGAGTCAGACACTTAACCAACTGAACCACCCAGGCGCCCCTAGAGCGTGCAACTCTTGATCTCAGAGTTGTGAATTCAAGCCCCACAATGGGCATAGAGCTTACTTAAAACAATCAATCAATGTCAGACCAGGTTCCCAGAAACAATTCCAAAATTCTCTAATAATGGCATATTTTACAAGAGAGATCAAAGAGAAGCAGAATGTTACCTGGATAATCAGTGATCTGGAATCCCTTAAAGAGCCACCTGCTGTTTTAGATAATGGCTTTCCTTTCATTTTGCATTCTTTTGAAAATGTTTTCAAGGTGTCTTCAAATTCGGCAAAATCTAAATACTATAAAAAAGAATGTAAGTGTACATACATTTCTCTATTTTAACAAAGTAAGTGCCTTTGAAGCAACTGTACCAGCTCAATGTTATCAGCAATTTATAACAGGTTAATCTTTGGGAGAATTTGGGATCCAGCTTAGAATTTACTTAGTCGACACACATGCCAAGAGCCTAGAAAGACAGTATCATAGAAAATGCTTATTTATAGAAAATAAAGTTGTTTTCAGAGAAAAGAAATGTGAGTTGCATGATTCATTACCATTATGAACTGAAACAAAATGATGTGTGCAAGAGTCTGAAAAAGGCAGAAGTGATCTTCAGATGGCCTGAGGGCTCCGGGAATTTGCTACTTGAATCGGGCATTAGAAATGCCTGTCCTTAAATTAAGAACAGGAGATAAAAGATGGGCAACAGGCAGCGTCACCAGCGGCCTTCGAGCACAGCACCAGAGCTCGCCTTGCCTTCCCCACCATACGCTCTACTCTTCTCCACGCTCCTCTGCCCGCCTGCTCAGTTTGTGGCAGTCACATCTTTCGGTTTCCACCTCCTCGGGTGGGCTACTTCCCCAGGCCCCGTCCACAACCCTTTGCGGTGACGGCTTTCCGAATTTATTCACGAGCACACCAACAAACGCCAAAGCTGCGTTTCTGGGGTGGGTGCCTCGCTCCACTGCCGTGGCCCGCGGTGCCTACCGGACGGTTTCTCTAGCACCAACTGTGTGCCAGCCCCGTGCTAGAAGCAGGGAGAAGACATAAAGGCATAGGGTGTGGGTCCTATCCTTCCAAAGCTCTCAGCGTAGGAAACCAAGACGTGCATTAATAGGCAGGTAACAAGTTAAGCAGACGCAGCCACTCAATTTGAAATATCCTATGGCATTAAAAAGTATGAGACAGATCACAGGAAGACAGGCACGCTGTCCTCCTGTTGATGGAGAAAAGCCAAGCTTCAGAACAAGAGGCACAGCATTCCATTTTGTAAAACAAGCTAGACGTGTAGATGTATTTTGCATATTCACTGAAAAGAAGTCTGGAAAAATACACTAACCCATTAACAGTGGCCGCTGAAGGAGTGGGACAGGGAAATGAGCTCTTTATACTTCCACGCTGTTTGAGTCCTTACCACAAGCATATGTTACTATTATAATTTTCTTTACAGAAATTTTTTCAAGTGGCTTTAAGCTTTCAATTTAGTTATGAAAACAAAAATACATACATACATATATATATGCATATATATATGTAAAGGAAAACAGCTCTAATGTAAGGACAGAAAACACATTATAAGACACTATAAAATGTGTTGCATTATAAAA
Source organism: Crocuta crocuta (assembly GCF_008692635.1). Lineage (NCBI taxonomy): Eukaryota > Metazoa > Chordata > Mammalia > Carnivora > Hyaenidae > Crocuta > Crocuta crocuta. Next base: position 8,191,222 of record NW_027527429.1, read on the forward strand.
TACGAGTTTACAAGATCTTTTTCTCTGTGACCTGTGCTTACCTCCTTCACTAGTGCAAGTAATTCTGATTCGTGAGCCAGAACGTCCCCCATGCTGAGCTGTTACTGTTAATTCTCACAGCAGCCAAAACCTCTACAAGGCAAAAACAGAAGATAAAACCTTTCACTACAATCATCTGTGAATGGCCCCCGCCCCAGATCCCCAGAGCCCCTGACTCTGTCAGGCTGCACATGGACTTAAGGTTGCTAATCAGCTGACCTTAAAATAGGGAGAGTATCTGTGATTACCTAGTGGGCCCAGTGTAATCACCACAATCCTTATCAGGAGATAAGAGGGGCAATGTCAGAGCGATGCACAGCTGGCCCTGAAGGTGGAGGAGGGGCCCCACACCAAGCAATGAGTGCGGGCAGCCTCTAGAAGCTCAACAAGGTAAGGGACAGCTTCCCCTCCAGAGTCTTCAGAAATGAACAAGCCCTGGGGCGCCTGGGTGGCTAAGTCAGTTGAGTGTCCAGCTTGGGCTCAGGTCATAAACTCATGGTTCATGAGTTCAATCCTCACATCGGGCTCTGTGCTATCAGTATGGAGCCCACTTCAGACCCTTTGTCTCCCTCTCTCAAAAATAAGCATTAAAAAAATCAACAAGCCCTGTGAACCCGATTCTAGTCCAGTGAGACTCATTTTGGCCTTTTGACCCCGAGGTCACTAATTTTATAGTAATTTATTATAGCAGCACCAGGAAATACAGAGGCTAAAGTCCGAAGTCATTCCTTCTTCTATGACAACTACGTAAAATGAGTGTGAATATGGGCTAGAAGGTGGTGTCAATGAGAATCAAGGCTTGCTAATGAGATTGGGGAAGATTATTTTTCTTATTTGGTTTTCTAATGTGCCATAATGGGGTATATATAATTCAAACAAGACCACAGAGTACATTTTAGAACAAAACAGAATTTGATAAGGTTCATTCACTTAAGGAGGACATGCATTTAAATTAATCTGATAGAAATAAACACGGAGTCACCAATTCCTCACACAACCTCCAAGTAAAAAATAGTAATCAGGGGCGCTTGGGTGGCTCAGTCGGGTAAGCATCTAACTTCAGCTCAGGTCATGATCTCATTGCTCCACTGGTGAGTTCGAGCCCCGTGTCGGGCTCTGTGCTGACAGCTCAGAGCCTGAAGCCTGTCTTTGGATTCTGTGTCTCCCTCTCTCTCTCTGTTCCTCCCTCGCTTGCACTCTATCTCTCTCTCAAAAATGAAAAAATTAAAAGAAAAAAGTGTCCAACTCTTGATTTTGGCTGAAGTCATGATCTCGTGGTTGTGAGATTGAGCTCTGCATTGGGCTTCACGCTGGGTGTGAAGAAGCCTGCTTAAGATTCTCTCTTTCTCTCTCTCTCCCCTTCTTCGTCTGCCCCTCCCCTCCATGTGCGCACCCACTCTCTCTCAGAAAGTAAAAAGAAAGAAAGAAGGAAGGGAGGGAGGGAGGGAGAGGGAGGGAGGGAGGAAAGAAAGAAAGAAAGAAAGAAAGAAAGAAAGAAAGAAAGAAAGAAAGAAAGAAAGAAGGAAAGAAAGAAAGAAAAAGGAAGGAAGGAAGGGAGGAAGGAAGGAAGGAAACTGTAATGTTTCCTGAAGACATAATCATTTGGCCTTACAGTAATGGAGGAGGAGGAGGTATACATTTACACAAGTGTTAACACAAGGTTCATGCACCAAAGAATTTATTAGGTCAGTTTTTTGGGGGTTTTTTTGTATTTTTTTTTAGTTACATGTAAAGATGTACAACGCCTATGTGCATTTCCAAGTGTTTAAATAAGTAAAACACTGAAACTTTTTGAAAAAGTACTGTCTACTTTTTCTGTCCCTGGGTGTGCCCGAAGCAGCCCCTCCCTGAGCCACACCCCCAGGCTGGGTGCCCATAACCCGGGGAATGAAAAAGTCTGGGCACTAATACTATCTATGCCATTCAGGGGCACCTGACCTGCGGCAGTCCCTGAAACTCGGAGCCTCTTTCATCTATAAAATAGAGAATTGGTCAGATCTAAGAACACATGCTTCTGTAACATTACATCTGCCCGTTACAATGCATTTGATTTCAATTATTTGAATGCAAGTCAGGAAGGTTAAATTTAGTGACTTGCCCCTTTTTCATGCTCTGCTCTGTCTCACCACCATCTCGTGGCTCCATCTCTCCCAAGGTATGGGGACACAAGCTCTCGTTCCCTCTCGCCCTACTTCCCTTTCTAGCCTGTTAACAAGTGATCTTTCCTCTCCTGCTTAGGATGCTCTCGGGGTCCCACCATCCTCCGGACGAAGGCCACGCTGCTTGGGCCCAGCTCCCAAAGGCTACACAACTTGGCCTCCCACACTCTCTCCTTTGTTCTGCTAACTTGAGGGAGCATGGCCACCATGGGGCTGCACCCACGGGACGCCCACGGCCCACGCTGCCTTCCCTCTGCACTTACAGCAGACACCTCCAGGCATCCCCATCTCATTCGGGTCTCTTCTTAAGTGTCACCTCCTCAGAGAGACTTGCCCTGACCACCCTTTCTAAGGGGTCAGCCCATCACTTCTTAGCCTCTTGTCCTGCTTTATTTTTCTCAACAGCAGTAACCACCACCTGACTTGAACAGCCTTCCATTTACGTACTGCTCACTGTGGATTCAGGAGCTGCGTCGCTCGGTGTCCCCAGGGCCCAGGCCGGTGCCTGGCACACTGCAGTTGCTCAGAAACAATAAATGAATGGAAGGAACGTCAGATATGAGGGAAATCCAGCAAGGAAGGGGACAGAGCCTGGAGAAGAGGGGTCTGGGGCTATTTCAGATCGTGTGGGCGGAGAGGGCCTTCCTGGGAACATTCGGGCAGAGATGTGAGGACGTGAGCACTTCCGGAGGTGGGGAGAGGGGTCTGCCAGCGTGGGGGCCGCACAGGGCTGAGGACCGTGGGGGTGGCGGGGGAAGCAGGGCGACATTGGAGGCCATGAGGTGTCAGGTCAAACAGGCCTTGTGCGGGCGAGCGGCCTGAGTGTGATGGGGAGCCGGGAGAGGCGACTGAGGAGGGACTGTCGCTCCCCAATTTGCATTTCCTAACAACAATGTCTGTTGTGTGGGGAGAAGCTGAGGGGACCGGGAGGGAGCGGAAAGGGGGCCGCTGCCGAGCCCAGGCTGGTGACGAGGGAAGCCGGGACGAGCAACGGGACCCTTGCGAGATGCTGGGGTTCCAGGTGTGAAGGGCCACACCCAGCAGGGCCTCACTGACTGGGTGTGGGAGGTGAGGGGAAGCAGGGAAGGAAGACACGCGGGCCTCAGCACACGCCATCTGCTGAAGTGGGGAAGGCGGGGACAGGGGCCCTGTGAGGGGTCGTCAGGAGCTCACAGGCCCAGAGGCATCCCAGCGGGGTGCTGAGAAGGTGGCTGCGTGTGAGCCCAGTAAAGGGGAAGGCGGGGGAGCCGGAGAGAGGCATTTGGAAACTGTCCCATAAAGACGGCATTTCAGGAGACAAGGCTCCTGCATAGACGTGACTCCGGAGGCGGCGGCGCAGCGGAGAGCGCGGCCCGTGCCTGGACCCGGGAGCCTCGGGCACCAGGGCTCAGGGAGACGAGGCAGCCAGCAAGAGACTAAGCAAGGGCAGGGGCTTGGTGGGGCACAAGCGGGAGACCGTGGCACCTGGAAGCCAAGGGAAGGTGCTGCCCACGTCAGCTGCGGCTCTGCACGCACGAGGAGCCTGCGGGGGAGGAGATTCAATCCTCGGATTTGACAACACGGAGTTTGACAGTGACCTGGACAAGAACAGCGAGGACAGGCGCCTGACAGGAAAGGGCTAAAGCAAGAAGGCACAAGAGAGACAGGGAGATGGATCACAAAAAGGAGGGAGGGAGGGGTGGCCAGAAAGAGATGGGAGGTGTTTTAAGGTAAAGAAGCCCCTTGCCAGCTGGAAGAGAAGGTGAGAACCAAGCCGACTATGGAAACGGGGCCGGGTTCCCAGTGCTGAGGATCTGCTTAAGACACAGGGGCCCGGGGGGCGCCTGGGCGGCTCGGTCAGTTAAGTGACCGACTTTAGCTCTGGTCACCATCTCGAGGTTCATGGGTTCCAGCCCCACGTCGGCCTCTCTGCTGTCAGCACAGAGCCTGCTTCGGATCCTCTGTTCCCCCCTTCCCTCCCCCACTCATGCTCTCATGCACAAGTGCTCCTTCTCTCAAAAAAAAAAAAAAAAGACACACGGACTTGAATCCAAAACGGAAGTAGTCTGCACGATTTTGCACTTTTTTTAATGTTTTATTTATTTCTGAGAGAGAGAGAGACACACACAGTGTGAGCAGGGGAGGGTCAAAGAGAGAGGGAGACACAGAATCTGAAACAGGCTCCAGGCTCTGAGCTGGTTATCAGCACAGAGCCCGACGCGGGGCTCGAACCCACGAACCATGAGATCACGACCTGAGCCGAAGTCGGACGCTTAACCGACTGAGCCACCCAGGCGCCCCCGATTTTGCAGTTTCTACAGCCACTTCCAGCTGTCCGAGTTAGGTTAGCCATGGTGAGGTTTTCCCAGAAGAGAGAGGAAAGAGAAAGCCAGGCTAACAGTGATGGAGCGCTGAGGCTGGAGTGAGGGGAGGTGCACAGGGGATCATAGAGCAGTGAGAAAGCAACAGGGTCAAACACCTGCTTAAGAGGCACAGGGCCTGAGATCAGCGGCAAAGGCACATTCGTGTGAGCTTGAGAGATAAAAAGTGTGATCAGAGTGGAACAGGCGCTTGACCTGGGAGGTGAGGCAGTTATTAGGATGTTCGTGGCCACAGCAGCGAGTGGAGAGAGGGACTGGAGGAAGAAGACGCCTAAAAGATGAAGAAAGCGGAGGGTCGTCTGGCTGGCTCAGTTAAGCATCTGACTCTGAAATTCGGCTCAGGTCATGATGTCACGGTTTGTGAGAGCCAGCCCCGTGTCGGGCTCTGCACTGACAGCACGGAGCCTGCTTGGGATTCTCCCTCTCTCTCAAAACAAATAAATAAACATTAAAAAAAAAAAAAAAAGATGCAGAAAGTGGAGTGAGTGGCCAGGATGGGGAAATCTCCAAAACAGGAGAGGGTGGAAGACCAGACGCACTACAGCCTTTGAGGAGAAACTGTGCCCCCTTGTAGGTGGGTGGCAGGTGGTAAAGGCCTGGGTACGTGCTTCAAAGGAGCTGGGGGTTTTGAGGACGGCAGGCAGTGATGCGGGAAGTGGCCGGGGGGGGGGGGGGGGGGGGGGGGGGGGGGGGGTGTGTGCACCTGCCCTTCCTGGCACCGCAGGCCTGCCGGGTACATGAGGAAAGACTGCTACCATTTGAGGACCACCACCTCTGCAGCCCTTCTTTGGACCCTCACCTCCCCTGCCCCACAGCGGGGCCACCAGCGGTAAAGCTCCGATCTCCCCCACACCACGTGCTCTTTCACAACTCCAAACTGTCTGTCTGATGTACGGCCCCACCAGAAACTTGACTCATCATGCTGGCTTAACCCAGAACGGACCTCCTTCAGGTCTTCCATGGACCCCTGCCCTTCCTTCCCTATCAAGGCAATTCTCTCTCCTCTGAACTCNACTTAACCCAGAACGGACCTCCTTCAGGAGGTCTTCCATGGACCCCTGCCCTTCCTTCCCTATCAAGGCAATTCTCTCTCCTCTGAACTCTACATTTACTTCTACTGCTATGCTTATTACCTTGTTTACAAAGGCAGGGAGGTGGATTTAAATTTGATGTCTCCAGAACCTAACAGAGCCTGGTAGGCATGATAGATACCCAAGATATTTACAAATAAACGATGTCCAAGCAGAGAGAAAATAGCATTTTCGAAGACCATAAAACAAGAAAACTCCGTTACAGTTTTTGAGAATGCAAGCTCTTCCTACCTCAGGACCTTTGCACATACTCTGCTCGCTGCTTGCATCACTTTCCTCCTCTTTCTTCACCTGGCTAACCCCTGTGCTTAAAAACATCACTTACTCAGAGAGGTTCTTCAAGACCACCATTTGAATAAGATTCTGCTGTGATGATATCTTGGTGAATGTGAGCCACTGTTGGGTATTCTATTACTCTGACGTTCTTGGAAACTAGAATTTTCTTTAAACCTTTATATCATAAAAAGTTCATTTATTATGAGTTTACTGTATGCCAGGCAACGTGCAAAATGCCTCACATTTAATTTTCACACTAAACCTGAGAGATGAAAATAATTTATATTCTTTTACAGATGAGGTAACTGGGGCTCAAGAAGGTCGAGGTGCTCCTGATAATCCAGCCAGCAAGTGACCAAAAAGTAGGAATTTAAATCCAGACCGATATTAACCACTCCAGTATCACCCCCAAACGCTGGGGCCACTTCAATCAGGATCGCCTGGGGTCCTTGTGCAGATGACAAGCCTCAGCGCCACCCCGATCTTACTGAACACCATGGCAGGCACGATGCTCCGAAACTGATTTAAACAAACTCCCCGGATGACTTTTACAGCACACTCAAGTTTAAGAACCACTGCTCTACTTCATGCAGAAACTAGAGAAAACGTCTTCAGCCATTCTTGAGGATTGCTTCTTAATTTCCATATAGCCGGGCTCTAGGACCTACAGGCTGGCCGAATAAGGGGGGAAGGCTATGGGATTTGTCTGGAAGGCGAGTTTGCATAGTTAGCATCCTAGCTTTGCTTAGACTGGAGGAAGTCTGGGGAGGAGGTTGGCCGATGCAGATCACAGAGCGGATGGATCTAAAAGCCCCAGGGTACCCGCTCCTGCCGCCACTACCCAGCTGGACGACTTGCGGCCACCTCAAAGTCGGTCCACTGCAGCACAGATCAGAGACTGCGCGGGAAGCGGCCGGGCCTGTTCTCGGTTCGTCCAGGACGCCGTCTCGGGCCCACGCTAGAGTAAGAGCCCAGGACGGCGGAGCAGAAGTGGGGGCGTTCGGCGGCGGCCGCCAAGCTGGCTTTCCCCCGGGGCGAGGGCTCCGCGGAGCTTCGGTCCTCGGGCCCCGCCACTGTTCCTTCCCGCCCGCGGATAGCAGGCTCCGGGGCAGCCCGGCCGCGTCGGAGGACGTGCTTACCTGCTGCACGGCCGCGGGTACCCGCGCCAAACCCGCTCCGCCGCCACCTCTCCAGCTGTCGCCCCGGCAACCGGGGCCGCCAGCCCAGCATCACGTGAGAGCGGCGCAGCCAATCACGGGACGCAGCCGGCGCGGAGCATCCTGGGAGGAAAGGCGGGCGATTCGCGAGCTGGGGCCGGGAGGCCTCCTGGCAGCGGAAGTGGAGCGAGGTTTTGCGGTGCGGCGGCCACTGCGGGTGGCGCGTTGTGGGGCCGCTTCCCCTGCCCTTCTCTCCGCGACTTCCCATTCGTTCATTTCCACGAACGTGGTGCCTGGCGCTCTGCCCGGCTCTGGGGATGAGCCGATCGGGCTCAACACCTGACTTCAAGGAGTTCGTTGTGTCCCAGAAAAAACAAAACTGGCAAGAGAATACAATACAGGGTGGTGTTCGTGGAAAAACAGGCGTTGTTATTCCCGTTTACCGAAGCGACGCAGCGCTACCTTAGAACCAAAAATGTCTCCCAAAATCTGCCCAGAGGCTTCACCCTTCCACCCCGCTGCAGCAGTTTCTGGGAATTTTAAGAAACTTTTTTCCCCACACACGTGACATTTTGGTTTTCAAAGCTACAACAGGGCAAATCCTCCCTCTCCTTGCACGCGGTGCTTTGGGCTTCAAGTTAAACGGCCCTGAAAGAGCACCTGCCGGTCTGACTCAGCTGGAGGCTGGGGAGGTGGCTGGAGACAGTGCCTTCCAGACACTGAGGCTCTGTAGTGAGTCTCCGTGTTTCCACCTCATGCCTCCAGAACGAGACCAAGGCCAGAGTCAGGGAAGAGACAGGAAAAAGTAGGTGAGCTTTACTTTGAGGATGGCCTGTGGCCACCAAATCCCTGGCCTCCAGCCCTGTCAGTGCTCTTCTGGGATCCGAGGTTGTCTTTGACGAAAAGCTGTATTTGGCCGCAAGAGAAATCCTGTGTATGTAATACGTATTGAAAATAAACCTCGGGGTGTCTGGATGGCTCAGTGGGTTAAGCCTCCCGCATCGGCTCAGGTCATGATATCAGATTGGTTAAGTTCCTGCTGAGTTGGGCTCTGTGCTGACCGCTCAGAGCCCGGAGTTTGCTTCGGATTCTGTGTTTCCCTCTCTCTCTGCCTCTCCCCTGCTCATGCCCTGTCTCTCTCTCAAGAAATAAACATTCCAAAAAATTTTTTAATAAAAAAATAAAAATAAATCTCCCTGTTCACAATAATAAGCGAACATTTGTCAGTTCACCGTGTGCCAAAGATTGTCAGACAAAATATAGAGCTCTTGAATTTTAAAGTTGGATTTCAGATGAGTTTTTAATATAAGTATATCCCAACTATTGTCTTATAATGACATTTCTATTGTCCTGTATTTTTATTCGCTAAATATGGCCACCCTATGTGTGCCCAGCATTGTGCAGAGTTACACAGATTATTTAATTCACGCCACATCGTGAGATGGATAAGTTTCGGAATTTTATAGATTAACAGTGTACTTTACCTGAGGTGGTACTTTACCAGACATGCTGATGTCTGAGCTGGGGTGCTCTCTCTATTGCAGTAAGCTAGATAATATCAATCTCCTTGCTAGTCCAGGTTTTGTCTTTGACAAGATAAATAACAGGAGGTACAGCGAGGTTGCGAACTCAGAGTTTGCACAGCAGGGGTCGTGGTGGAACCGGGACTGAATCTAGGTGCTTCTGCCTCTGAACCCTGGGCTCTTAGCTACAATAAAAACCACTCTTGGCTTTGCTTTGCCTTCTGGGTGCATTTGCCTGACTTCCAGGATTACGGTCATTGTGGTGGCTTTTATCTCTGTCTGCCCATCACCCCTCTCCCTCCTGGTAATACACCTGACCTCGGGGATGGGCACACAGCCGGAAATGCACTAATCTTACCCTAGGTCTCGGGCCACAGTGATTGGCCCAAGGTGGGCATGTGATTCAAGCTGAGCCAATGAGAGTCTTTCCGAGGCATTTTTCTGTTGAAGTGTGTTCAGGTTCTTGTAAAATGAGATTCCAGGGTAGCCTTATAACCATGTCCTTTGTCACATAAAAAAGCCTGAGAAAATGAAGCTGTCACCCAGAGAGATGCAAAGAGAGCATGTCGGGGCCGTCAAATCCCTGGGCCTAGACTCTGAGTTCCATAGAGCTGTTCTCATTCCTACAGCAGCTCTAGTTGCCCTCGAATCAACTATCTTTTTTTAATTCAAACTGATTCAAGTTGGGTTTATGTGCAACCCCAAAGCATCCAATTGTAGACATAATTTCTATATATTCACATATATTCATATATATAATACATAATATGTTCATATATAATATATATTAACATATATATTCATATTAACTAAAAGTGGCCTCAACAGTGGGGTTTGTCATTAATTAAAAATGTTAAGTTAATTTTCTTACAATAAATCCAGAGGTAGCTTCTTACCAGTACCCCAAGTTGTGGAGGCTCTAGGTTGGTTTCTGACTTGTAACTTTGTGATGGTGGATGATACTGGAACAAGTAGATATGGCTTGATAAAGTTAGTAAATAAACTGCTGTCATTCTTTAGCTATACTTTAAAAATTCCTTCAAATCCTTGAACATTTGTGTGATACAAGCACTAAATTGGAGAAAAATATCTCAATTTGATATCTCCTGCTATGAGGACAAAGAGTATTTTCATCACAAAGGCAAATGGCTTTCATCTGAAGCTTCATCTGGGCAGTACCCAAGTTGACCCTGTCTGTACATCCATGAGCTCAGAGCAGGACACTGAACCAATGCGTCACCTTCCCAGTGCTGAGGTCTGCCCAAACATCCCATTGTTTTCTTCTTGACAACTCTAGTTTTCCCAAAGTGCCAATGCACCCACGATGACTTTCTGGTGCCTGAGTGGCTCAGTTGGTTAAGCTTCTGACTCTTGATCTTGGCTCAGGTCACGATCTCACAGTTCGTGGGACTGAGCCCTATGTTGGGCTCTGTGCTGACGGTGTGGAGCCTGCTTGGGATTCTCTCTCTCTCCCTCTCTCTCTGCCTCTCCTCTACTCACATTCTCTCTCTTTCAAAATAAAATAAAATAAAATAAAATAAAATAGTAAAATAAAATAAAGTAAAATGAAATAAATCCCCATAAATCCATCACTCGAATTCTAGGATTATCAAAATATTGCTGCTGGGAAAAACTCAACCTCAAATTCAATTCTTTGAATATGCACAATACCTCAGGGTAGCTAACCAGGCTTTCCCTGGAAATAAAAGGGGCTGACTGAGTTCTGCATTCAAGGGACAAATCTGAGTCTTCTGCAGCCCCTCCGTGGACCTTAGCCCTTGAACACCTTGGGGGTGAGAGGCTATGCATCTCTGTGCCATGCTACACGGATTTTTTTTTTGCAGTTTTAAACATTTTAATTTTTTACTGAATTCTAATTGACATACAATATTATATTAGTTTCAGTGTACAAGAGAGTGATTTGATATTTTTACACATTTCAAAATGCTCATCACAATAGGTTTAGTTACCATCTGTCATCATACAAAGTTATTACAATATTTTTAAAAAATCATTTAAAGTACTCTCTATATCCAGCATAGGGCTCATACTCACGACCCTGAGATAAACGGGTACACTCTCTACCAACTGAACCAGCCAAGAGCCCCAAAGTTATTACAATATTATAGATTATATTTTCTATGCTGTACATTACATCCCTGTTATTTATTTTATAACTTGAAGTTGGCACCTCTTAGTTCCCTTCATTTATTTGGCCCATCCCCCGACTTCCTTCCCCTCTGGAAACCACCAGTTTGTTCTCTGCATCTATGAGTCTGTTTCTGTTGTGTCCTGTTTCTTCATTTGTTTTGCTTTTTAGATTCCACATATAAGTGAAATCATATGGTATTTGTCTGTCTTTGTCTGACTTATTTTATTTTGTATAATACCCTCCAGGTCCATCCATGTTGTCACAAATATCAAAATTTCATTCCTTTGTATGGCTGAGTAATATTCCATTGAATATATTCCCCACATCTTATCCATTCATCTGTCCATGAACACTTAGGTTGCTCCCATATCTTGGCAGTTGTAAATAATGTTACATACAGCTTTTCAAATTAGTGTTTTCACTTTCTTTAGGTAAATACCAGAAGTAGAATTGCTGGATCATATGATAGTTCTATTTTCAATTTTTTTGAGGAACCTCCAACATATGGTTTTCCATGGTGGCTGCACTCATTTACATTCCCACCAACAGTGCGCTTGGGTTCCCTTTTTTCCTTGCCAACACTTGTTATTTCTTGTCTTTTTGATAAGAACCATTCTGACAAGTGTGAGGTGGTATCTCATTGTGGTTTTGATTTGCATTTCCCTGATGGTTAGTGATGTTGAGCATCTTTTCCTGTGCCAGTTGACCATCTTGTATGTCTTCTTTGGAAAAATGCCTATTCGGGTCCTCTGCCCATTTTTTAGTAGGGTTTGCCTTTTTGTTATTCAGTTGTCTGAGTTCTTTACATATCTTGGATACCCACTCCTTATCAAGTTTGTAAGTATCTTCTCCTATTGAGTAAGTTGCCTTTTTGTTTCAATGTTTTCCTTTGCAGTGTAAAAGCTTTTTAGCTTAATGTAGTCCCATTTTTTATTTTTATTTTTTCTTTTGTTGCCCCTGGTTGAGGAAGCAGATCCAAAAGTGACACAGCTGTAAAATGAAGTCATCTTTGCAGCTGTCGCAGGCAACTGCCTGGCCACTCTCTCTACTGAAGGGCAAATAGCTGAAAACACACACAGAGGAACTGTGTCCAAATCCCCAAAGAGAATGAGTTGGATGAGAGGGCAAAGCCACCTAAATTAAGCCCTTAAGGCTGACCCACTCCCGCAAACCCGGCAGTCTGCTGGACTGCACTTAGCCAGACCTCCTACAGGGGGGGGTTCAGACCAAGAGTATGTTTCTGAGAAAGCACAGGACCTGGATCTAATCAGCAGGTTGGAGGAGGACCGTACTGAAATGCCAAGCACAAATCAAAAGATGGACTACTGCCAAGTTTTGCTTGGGAAAAAAAAAAAAAAAAAAAAAAAAATCCTTCCAGGAAAGTTGGGTTTTGTCACTGTCCAAAACTCACGAGGTAATGGGAATTCAGATACATCTGTCTTCCTAGCTCAGAGTCCATGCAGAGGTGGAGGAACTGGATTCTGGTCTTGGTCCCCCCAGGGTTGCTTGATTTCATGGAAAGAGAGCATACCCAGGTGGCGATACACACCCCTGTCCCCTAAGGGAGTTATCAGCGAGCAGGAAAGCAGGGGAGCCCTGAAAGTGGGTGAGGCCAGAGTCCTGGAGTCCATCTTGGCCCTGAGTGCCATCATCTTTCCTTGTCTTATCCCAGAGATGTGAGTGACACCACAGCACCCGCCCCCCCCCCCCCCCCCCNTTGGTTAAGCGTCCAACTTTGGCTCAGGTCACGATCTCCCGGTTTGTGGGTTCAAGCCCCACGTCAGGCTCTGTACTGACAGCTCAGAGCCTGGGGCCTGCTTCACATTCTGTGTCTCCCTCTCTCTACCTCTTGCCCACTCATACTCTGTCTCTCTCTCTCTCAAAAATAAACATTAAAAACATTTTTTTAAGGGGTGCCTGGGTGGCTCAGTCAGTTAAGTGTCCGACTTCAGCTCAGGTCATAATCTCACAGGTCAGGGGTTCGAGCCCCACATCAGGCTCTGTGCTGAATGCTTGCTCAGAGCCTGGAGGCTGCTTCTGATTCTGTATCTTTCTCTCTTTGCCCTTCTCCCGCTCATGCTCTGTCTCACTCTGTCTCTCAAAAATAAATTTTAAAAAATGTTAAAAAAAACACCAAACCCTTTTTTAAAAAATGAACTTCCAGAAGAGAAAATCTGGGACAGGATTTTTTTCTTGAGTAGGGCTCTGTACCCAACGTGAATCTTGAACTCACAACCCCCGAGATCAAGAGTCATATGCTCTATCAACCAAGCCAGCCAAGTGCCCCATGGAAGCAAGATCTTTTCAAAGCAAGTGTACCTCTGCAAGAGACTGGTGAGACTCTCAGCAGTGGTTTTCACAGATACAGACACTTAAGGCTCTTAGTGAGGACCTGGTTCTAAGCAAGCTTAAAAATGCACATCACATGGCATGTGATGTGAGCACAGAGTAGTAAATGCTGAAGTGACCGCACCTGGGTGGTTTCCTGGCTGCCGACACATCTTGCCAACCAGCAAGACAGGGCACACCCAGAATGTCTTCAGTGATGTGGCCGTCCCTGGCTTTTGGATGGGATGCCGCAGAAGGAGCCGCTAAGCATGTCCTGGCCTCCTTTTGTCTTAGCTTAGAGCCAGTGCTTCCCTTGTGACGCTGCTCCGCTGGTGAGACCTCCATAACGACTGGAGAGGCGTGTGAGACGGCGATAACTGGGCTACGGGATAAATAGTTGATTCATCTTAATAAAACGAATAATTCCTGATGATGGAAAGTGCACACAGTAATAGTAAACCTCCCTTTTTACCCTTCTCATCATCAGCGAATGATCCATGAGCTCAGCTGAACCTGAGGTCAAGGGCAGGCTGTACGACATCTGCCTGGCCCTGGGACGAAAAGCCTTTCGCTGCTAACAGACCTACGAAGCCCAAAGTGAAACTATGGGCGGCGAGGGGAGAATGTGTAAGCACGGGCCACTGGCTTTACAAGTGCGGTCCCCAGAGTGGCCTCACCTGGGAACCTGCTGGAAATGCACATTCTCGGGCCCCACCCACACCTGCTGACTGCGGAGCTGCGGGGCGGTGGGCGCCGCGAAGAGGGGTGGCGCTGGAGCGCAGGGGCGGGGGGAGAGCGCGCGAGGCCAGCCNAAAAATAAATTAAATTAAAAAAAAGAAAAAGAAAAAAACATATACGTGTATAAAACCCAGCTTAAGCCAAAGGATCTTTGCTGGCTCACATCAGCGGGAAGTCAGAGGAGGAGCCCCGGTCACTGAAAGCTGGAAGGAGGGCTCCAGGGATGCCTTTAGCTCTGCACTTGACGCCCTTCTCCTCTGGGCTCTGCCTTTGGCTCTGGGTGGGAGTGACGGGAAGTCCGTTTTCTCTATGGCTAGGCCTGAAATGGGTGGCCTGCACAGAGCTAAGCCCCCGGGCAGAGCTCTCCTTGAAGTCTCGGGGCCCTGAGTGTCTAATTACAGCCCTTCCAGAGTGGCTACACGCCGCCCTTGGCTTTTCTAAAACATCTCTGTGTGTGTCGGGTAAGGGCTCCTTCTTTGCTGAGCTTGTTCAGCCTGATCCCATTACTTGCAAGGAAGAGTCTGGGCTCACACAGGCCCGCTGTGCAGTGGGGGCTCCACCCCCGGCCTCGGAACTCCCCATGAAGGAGGAGAGGTGCGAGGAGGAGGGCACAGACACACGCCCCAGCCTCCAGCTCTGGGACCCCCTCCTCCCTCTTCCTGTAAGTCAGGGGACTTCTGGTTCTCTGACTCCAGGCTGGACCAGGGCCCAGGAGGGCCTGCCAAGATCCTGGGGCGAGGCGCCAGAGTAGGCAGAGATCTCGGGTAGCGGCATCTTGCCTGGGCTCAGAGGTTTCTGCTAAATAAAGAGGTCACCCCTTCCTCTGAGTATCTGCAGCCCCTAAGGGCTAAAAAGCTGTCCAGGAAAAGTGATAGGAAGCTTGTCCTCCCCTTTGGGCAAGTATGGCCCAACTGAGGGCCTGGGCAGACAAGGCTCCAGCAACACTGGGTGCAAACAGAAGGGGCGTCACCGCCAAATACCGCAACAACCTGAGGCCTGGACAGCCGCTCTCTGGGCCCCTTGGCGTCCCAGCAGTCGACACTAACACGTCAAGACTGTGCTTCCCACTTTGTGACAGCCTTCCAGTTCCACCAGCTGCGGCCTCAGCTCCGAGAGGGGCTGTTAACGCCGAGTCCCAGAGCCTTGGAGCCAGAGCTCTCAGGGACTGCTGGCCAGGGGCCCCGAGTCAACAGGACCACATGAAAAACACACAGAGAGTGAAAGAATCCTATGGGGGGGAGGGACCTCCTGCTGTCACGGGAGCCTACAATCCATCCCCTTTGAACATCTGGCTGGGCTGGGGAAGCTCGTGCCACTGGGACCCCGCCGCTTCCTTACCCTTGACCTATTGGCTGGTGGCAGGGAGGGGAGATGCTCTGAGTGTGGAGGTTTCCCCGGCTGGGCTGTGAAGTGGTGACATCCGACCAACCGCGGCCAGGCTGGAAAGATGACACGGTCTCGTTTGTATGGCGACGAAGAAGGAAATTTCTTTCTCCAGATATTCTGGTAGGCTGAGCGCTGGACTTGTCTGGAAGAAACACCCGGATGCGTCCTTCGGGGTGAGGGTGGTGTGAGGAGCAGACGGGAATCCGGGGTCTCAGTGTTCCGCCTTCCCCGGAGTCTGGGTGCTGGCCCCAGGGCCTTTGCCTCTGAGCAATGAGGTGGCTGTGGGCTGTGCCAGTCGAGGGGGAGCTGGGGCTGACCTGAAGTGCCCTGACACAGAAGGGGATTTGGAGCTGGGGAGGAAGGGAGCCAGTGGGGTGCCGCTCTGGGAAAGGATGGTGGTGCTGGATCCGTCAGCAAGCGATTTGGGGCCAGAAACATCTAATGGAGGCAGGCTGTAGAGTGAACAATACTGTGCCCAATTACCCTTCTCCCCTTTTTCCACAGTAATAAAAGCAACCATTTTTAACCGGCCACATGCTGCCAGGTGATTCAACTGTGGCCAAAGGGGATGAAAGCAGAGACCATGCGCCCAACATCTGGGACGTGTCAGTCAGGGGAAAGTCGTGTCTTTGTTTTCTTCTTCCTTTCTCCTTCCTGACGGCTGGAACGGAACGCAGATGGATTGTTTGAAGTGCAGGCACTGCGTGGGGCCTTAAGGTGACCTTGGAGAAGGACTCCATACATGGTAGCCCTATTGGCTTGGTGGGGCCGCCATGGCAAACCGGGCGGCTTAAAGCAACAGAAACATATTCTCTCTCTCAGAAGTGTATTCTCTCACAGTTCCTTCTGGAAGCCAGAAGTCTGAAATCAAGGTGCGGGCAGGGTCGGTTCCTTCTGGAAACTTTCTCCTAGCTTTTGGTGGTTGCGGGCCATCCTTGGAGTTCCTCAGCTTGTAAATGCTTCCCTCGCTGCATCTCTGCCTCGGGCATCATGTGGCCTTTCCTCTGCGTCTGTGTCTCTGTGTGTCCTTTTCTTATAAGGACACCACGGAGTCTAAGACCTCCCCGTACTCCTGTTTGACGTCATCTTATTTACCTGCAAGGGTTGTATTTCCAAATAAGGTTATATTCTGAGGTTCTGGGTGGACGTGAATTTTGTGGGGATGCTCTTCTGCCCAGGACACGGCACCACAAGGTAGAAGGACATGGGTCCCTGCCACTGAGGCGCACCAGGCCAGCCTGCTCTAAATACCTACAGACGTGATGAACAGAGGGAAACAGACCTCTGCCTTATTTAAGCTACTATCACTTGGATTGTTCAGAGAGACGTGTGGTCAATTGTAACTCAGGCGAATACAGCCCCTCAGGACCCCTCACGCCATCTACAGCTTTCTTTGGGGAGAAAGAGAGCCCTTTCTCAGAGAGCCTGAGTGGGGGGAGGGGGGGCAGCTGACATCGGCCTGGATGCCGTACCTACTGAGCAGCACTTCCTGTGCTGAGCCCTCTGGTTTGGGAGCACTGGCGAAGGAGTCAAGCATCCAGGAGGTAGTCCAAGGGGTGGCATCTGGGGAGGGGTTGTCCTGGGAGCTGGGAGCATCTGGAGACTGGCACTGCTCAAGGACCTGGCTCTGTTTCTGCTGCCCACCCCCACCCCCCACCCCCAGTCCATATGGCCCCACAGTGTTCTTTGACCTTCTCCATCCATGCCCCTGGGGGAGACACAGATTCAAGGCCCTGTCCTGAGAGCCGGTCGGGAGCAGGGGGTGCCCTGGCTGCCTCGTCACGCAGGGCGGCTTCCCTGGACGTGAGCGGCCCGTGCAGCCCATCCACTGCACTCTACCCAGAGCAGGTGCCAGGGCATTGTCCCGGGCCCCCTCTGTACCTGAGCTGGAAGGATGGAACTCTGACCCTGCCTGTCTTGTCTGTCTTGACCCAAGGTCAAGGCCTACCTAGAGGTGGCCCAGCAAAGACCCACAGATCCCCATTTCTCTGGTGGCCACAGGACTAGGCTTAGGGCAGCATCTAGCAGGGGGTGGAGGGGAGGGTGGCCCAGCTGGCTGCTGGAACTGAGACTCACTTCGACATGATCTGGACCTGGGCTTCCACACACAGTAGGACTGGGCAGGGAGGCACAAGATGACCTGCGGATGAATCACCTTCCTGTCCTGTGCCTCGGTCTCCCCGTTGAGCCTTCCCACGAAGATCCCTTCCCGGAGGAACTACCAGCAGACTGGAAAGTCAACATTTTTGGCTCCAAGAACATCTGGGGAAGGAAGTGCAAGGTTAGCTCCTTCTCAGCCTTCTCCCTGGAGCGAGCCTGGAAGTGCTGAAGGAGTGCGGGGTCTGGGGGTGGCCCTCCCTCTGGGAAGGTGGGGCTGCTGGCTGACCCACCACCGAATCCAGGGGTACTCCTGGATGGTGGTGTACGGTGGCGGCACTGCCCTGCCAAAGTCTGGACCCCAAAGCCCTATGAGTCTACGCTGTCCACGCCTTTGGGAAGCCAGATCTCAGGCCGGGCCAGCTGTGGCCACACGACTTCCCAAGGAGGCCTTTGTCATGTCCACTCATGGCACCAAACCCAGGACACAGGTTTGGGGAAGGAGCCAAGATGGGGACAGATTTCTCTCCTTGCCCCAACCTCCCCACCCCACCCCACCATCTTGGCCCCAAGAACCATCACGATTCTGTCCTGACTCACATTTTCTAGAACCATCTATGTCATAGAAATGTGTGTGCACCTCTGACAACGTTCTTTACTTGCACTTGGAAGTCTGGCTGCTCTGGATCCTCTAATCAGGGGCTCCTGCGGCCAGAACCACATTGGAGCCCAGGCTCTGGGAGAGGCCCTCTCCTGGGAGGCTGCCTGGCCCCCAGCCCTCCATTGCCCCCACTCCCTGCCTCCGGGAAGCTGTGAGAACTGCAGGCACCAGCCACAAGAGCCCATTCATTTTCTCTGCCGGCTCAGCCCTCACATTTCCTTTTAGGGTAGAGCCTGTAGACGACGCGGCCATTGGAGGCCAGGCTGCTGGGAGGAACGGACAGGGAGGCCTCAGAGGGGCTCCCCAGAGGACGCCCCACTGCGCTGGGTGGTGCGTCTCCATCTTACCAGACGCCCTCTTTTTTTTTTCTTTTTTTTACAAATAGTTTATTGTCAAATTAGTTTCCACATAACACTCAGTGCTCATCCCCACAAGTGTCCTCCTCCATGCCCATCCCCACTCCCCCCACATCCATCAGTCCTCAGTTTTTGTCAGCATTCAAGAGTCTCTCATGGTTTGCCTCTCTCCCTTTCCCCCACCATTTCCGCCCTTCTTCTCCCCCTTGTTCCTCCNTTTTCAGTATTACTTTGGCTATTCGGGGACCAGACGCCCTCTTTAATCACATGTTTTGTAATGTCCTCCTTCCTATCCTAAAATGAAATTCCCAGATAATTTAACCTATTTACCCGCATGATTTAAAAATACTCACTATAATGCCCTCACTGTAATAAAGAGAAGAAATCAAAAGAAAGTAATTTATAAAAAAAATAAATCTATTTCCACACGTAAGCACTTGGGCTGGCTGCACCAGAAGACGTGGAAAGAAGCTGGATGCGTGTGGCCTTCAGGCAGCTCTGCTGTGGTAGCAACTTAGACCGTTGGTGTGAGTTTTCAAAATGACGAACTGCTCTTGGTAATGTTCTGAACTGAAGCAAGACCAGTCCTCACTGCAGCCACACACTTCAGGACGTCCGGTGTGGCAGGCTCCCCCCAGGATCCCATCCCGCCGCTTGGATTCCCCAGTCATTGTGGAAATGCCCTCAATCAGCCCAACATGCCCCCACCGATGTGTGAAATGCCTCCCTCCTTGGGGCAGCTGTGCCCCTTCTCTGAAAACCACTGCTTTAGGCCACAGGAGTTGAGGGCATATGAGCGTGAACTGACCAAGTCCAGCCCCAGGAGCTAAAACACGGTGTGGCAAGAGTGAGTCGCCTCTTGAAGTACTCTTTTGTATCAAATGCCCAAACCTCAACTCCAAGTGGCTTGCATTTTGCTTAAACAGAAGAAGAGAACTTGTTGCTCACAGAATTTCAAAGTCTGGAAGTAGAGGCATGGCTGGATTCAGGAATCACCCAATGCCACCTAGAGCCTGGCATCCTCTGGGTTGGCATTATATCCAGGCCACATCAGAAATGGAAGAGAGAGGGGTACCTGGGTGGCTCAGTCAGTTAAGCGTCCAACTTTGGCTCAGGTCATGATCTCACAGCTTGAGTTCGAGCCCGGCATCGGGCTCTGTGCTGACAGTCTGCTTCGGATTCTGTCTCTTTCTCTCTCTCTGCCCCTCCCCGACTTATGCTCTGTCTGTTTGTCTGTCTGTCTGTCTCGCTCTCAAAAATAAATAAACATTAAAAAATTAAAAAAAAAATAGAAGAGACAATGGTTCCCAGTAGCTGGAATAGATGTCCCAGGATTGGGTCTAATTGGCTGGGATTGGCCTGACAGTAGTCATGGGCTCTTCCCTGACCCAATGACCATGGCCCATGGATGGAGGGTGCCAACTAGTGTCTGAGCAGAGCCAGCAAGTGGCCATTTCCTCAAGGAGAAATGAAGACACAGAATCCAATTACCAGAAGGAACGTAAGTGGTGGCTGGCCTGCGACTACAAAGGTTATAGAAGTTCTCTGGAGAAAGGGCAAGAAGTGAGTGAACGAGCTTTTGGAGTGGTCTAGAAATACAGGCTAAGCGCAGTCAGGTATGGATTTAATTTCCAGTTTGGTTTGGTCACACTGGCTTCCTCTCAGACGCAGCTTTTCCATATTCCTTGTTTGCATCAGCTCCACCGCCACCACAGCGTGACCGTTTGGAAGCAGAGGCTTGGGAATCCGAGGGACGGAGCACAGATGACATGTCCTCATCCGGGCCTGGATCAGGGCCTTTAAAGACTCCATGCACTAAAGAGATTATGGTGCTTCCGCTCAACGCCCTTCCTTGCTCCCATGAAAAATAAAAACATTTCTAAGGCACAAAATAAATGTAAGGAAGTCTAACAACTTGTTAATTTTTCCCATCAAGACTATTTCAACTGCAAATATATGCTGATCAAATTATTTTCAGAAGAATGGAATTATTTCATCCTGGGCCCCTGTGGTGCTGGCTCCAGCATGTGTCTCGTCCACTGCTGGGAGGTCCCGTGCTCTGTCCGCCCCTGACACAGGCGGGTGGCTGAGGTGTTACCACGCTGACTGATCACTGTCCCCCTCAGAGCACTCAAGAGAGGAGAGGAGGCGTTCAGGCCGCTGCGAGGCCAGCAGAATCCAGGGCCAGGGCCACCCGGGGGGCTTTCACTCCCAGGCACTGTCAGGTGATGCCATGTCACCACGAGCCGCAGTCTGGGGCTGGGGGCCACAGCCGGGTACTTCCCAGGGGAAGTGGTGCCACGTGGCCTCTGGCTCCTCCGGCCGCCCATCTCAGGGCTCCAGGAAAGACAGCAAGCAGCATCTTGTAAAACAGGCTGCTGCCACAGTTAGATCCCGAGTCCTTCTCGATGGTGAGTCACAATCGCAACGGGTCATCTAGGAGAGCCTGGAGACGGGGCAGCCGGTGGGCCCGGGGCCATGCAGCACTTTTACCACAAAGACAGACTCCTCCGAGGGACCGCGGCAGGCAGGACAGCACTCCTGCTGGCTGCCACTTGGTCCATCAGTTTGGTTTCTGAGGACCTTTCCTCTGGGGAGGACGTCCTGTCTCTGGGTGTGTCACACTGTCTCAGTAGTGAGGTCCTGCATCGCCCCGAGACCTCCCTCTCCGCGGGAGGGCTTTTGCTGAAGGCTGTGCTGCTGCAGGGGGTCCTCACTCTCCCCACCTCCACACCCCACACTGAAAGGGCAAGGGGACACTGGTCTTCTGGAGGCGGCTTTTGTACAGGTCGGTGTTTCTCAGCGTGGTCTCAGGTCGGCTTGTATCACAATCATCTGAGTGTGAGCAAAACTGGCTGCATTTCGGAGGCAGCTCCGGATCTGCGGAGTCACTGCCACGGTGACCAAAATATAAGCAAAAGCAAAAGCAACAACAACAACAAAGGAGAGATTTTGTCGTCGCACAGATCTGGTTTGAGTTCCCATCTCATAACTTACCACGTACCCTTACCCTCTCTGAGCCTCATGTCCTGTGGGGTTGAACTATTCACCTCATGACAGAATTGAGAGGATTAAAAATGGCAACGTGAGGGGCACCTGGGTGGCTCTGTTGGTTGAGCGTCTGACTCCTGATCTCAGCTCAGGTCATGATTTCATGGTTTGTGAGATCAATCCCCAGGCCAGGGTCTGCACTGACAGCGCGGAGCTTCCATGGGTTTCTCTCCTCTTCTCTCTCTGCTCCTTTCCTGCTCATGTGGGAAATAAACATAAATAAATAAAATAAAATAAATAAATAAACATTAAAAATGGCAATGTGAATAAAAGTGCTGCATATAGTGTTTAGTACACACGGGAGCCAAATACAGGCTTGTCGCTATCTGTCCATCCGTCTGTCCACCCACTCATCTATGTAATACTTACTGAGTGCCTGCAGTGAACCAGGAACCGCTCTGGGCTCCAAGAATACAGCAATCATCCAAAACAAGCTCCTTGTCCTCATGAAATTTATATGCTAATCAAGTGTGAGTGCCATGGAGAAAAATTAGAATCCCCAGACTCCCCAAGCTAAAGTAATTATTTAATCTGAAACCAATAGGCTTTATTTATCAACATTGTGACAGGGACTTTGACAGTATACTTTGATGCTTGCCCATCAGGAGCTTATTTATAGATTGGCTTGGAGACAAACATCCTACTCAGGGAACCACGGGAGAACAATGAGTCACCTTGCTAACCGTGTTGTCACAAGCTGCTTGGAGGAGAGACAGATTACTGGGGCTGTCAGTGAGGTCTGAGTGAATAACCAACCCTTCCTCTCACCCTGAAGGCTTCTAATCTAAGAACAAAGAAAGAAATTTGCTTAGGGACCCATCACCATCCCCTCTCCTTATTTTGGACAGGCTAGTTTATACCCATCATAAGCGAAAGCCTTTGATGCTTGTAAACCTCTTAATCTTTAGCACATGAATCAGGGCTTCTGAGAGATCACGGCACAGCAGTCAGAGGCTGCTCACACCGGGTCCTGGGAATCTGACTTGATGGGAAACTCTTTATGTCTCCCCAACTCTTTGCCAAGTCCCAGCTCTATGTCATGCGTGAGATCTGGGAAAGTAATTAACTCCCAGATGCAAATAAATAACCCACTGATTTGGAAAACACTGAGCGCATGCACCAAAGGAGCTGCCCAGGTCCCCGCAGATGGGAAATGCCCTTCCACAGTGGGCTGTGTTGTAGAGGCTCCGGGGATTAGAAACTGCTACTTTTGGAAGACCTACGGATGGCCAACAGACACACGAGAAGATGCTCGACACCACTGATCATCAAGGAAATACAAATCAAGACTACAGTGAGCTATCACCTCCCACGTGTCAGGATGGCTAAAATCAATGCAAGGAACAAGAGGCATTGGTGAGGGTGTGAAAGGGGAACCTTCTTGCTTTGTTGGGAATGCAAATTGGTACAGCCATTCTAGAAAAATAGTATGGAGTGTCCTCAAAAAGTTAAAAATAGAACTACCCCACAATCCAGCAATTGCACTAGTATTTAACCAAAGGATACAGAAATACTGATTCAAAGGGATATATGAATGTTGACGTTTATGGCAGCATTATCTACAATAGCCAAATTATGGAAATGGCCCAAGTGTTCATTGACTGATGAATGGGTAAAGAACATGTGAGGTAGACACACACACGCGAGCGCGCGCGCACACACACACACACACACACATATATAATGGAATATTACTCAGCCATAAAAAAGAATGAAGTCTTGCCATGTGCAATGATGTAGATGGAACCGGAGAGTATTATGCTAAGCGAAATAAGTCAGGTAGAGAAAGACAGACACCATATGATCCCACTCATATGTGGAATTTCAGAAGCAAAACAAACAAGCAAAGGGAGAAAAGAGAGGCGAACCAAGAAACAGACTCTTAACCATAGAAACTGATGGCTACCAGAAGGGAGGGGGTGGGGGGTAGGGATTAAGGAATGCACTTGTCGTGATGATCACCGGATGTTGTGTGGAAGTGTTGAATCACTATATTGTACACCTGAAACTAGTATTACACTGTATTTTGACTGGAATTTAAATACAAACTTTAAAACAAGAGAAAAAAATAAAATACTGCTTTTGTTGACAACCCTTTTCTAAAAAGGTGTCCTGGCTTAGGAGTATGGAGGATACTAACGAGGCGCAGAGTCTGGACATAGGGTAGGCAAAGAAGTGCTATTTGCCATTTGGTTGTTGCCCCTTTGGATCAAACAAGGCCAGTACATTAATAGGTCAGAGACCAACTTAATGGAAAGATGAACTGGAGACACAGCTCTACAAATGGCTCTTGATGTTGATCAAGTCCCGCTACTGTTATGAGTGCCCTCATGTGTAAAATGAAGGGTTAGACCATACCGTTATTGAGCTAAAATTTAGTTAAGGCCTACTTAAGTGCTAGGCTCTTTAATATAGAAGATCTCAAGGTAAATGCATCTGTATCCTAGGGGTTGTAAGAAATGAGGATATCAACACATGTGATTCCTAGTGTCTGGCATATACACTAAGGATGTAATAATTAGCCATTATCAAACAATTAGCCATTATCATTTAATCCCTGTAACAACCTTGAGGTGAACATTATTTCTTCTGTACAAATGAGAAAACTGCCAAGGGACAAGATCAGGATATGAACCAGTCTGAGGCCAGAGTCCATGATTTTCCCATTACATAGTTTGGCTTGGAAGGGCCCTTACGGCTTTTAATCGTAAAAAAGGAGAGGGTAGAAAAGGAATTTGAACTTTAGAAACAATCAAGCTCACCACCTTCTAAGGGATATTTCGTGGAAAGTGGAAGTGTTGTCTCATTAATAATGAAGATAAGGAGGTTGGGGAATGGTTTGGGACAAAGCCACAAAAGCTTCTTTGCCCAAGATCATTTCTTCTCATCTCATGCCAACTATAGATTTCAGAGACATGATCTTCCCTACACACGCAAAGAAAAGCCTGGGTTCTCCAAGAATAAAACAAGCAAAAAACAGTCCTCAGCAGGAATGTTTAATCAC
This sequence comes from Crocuta crocuta, assembly GCF_008692635.1. Classification (NCBI taxonomy): domain Eukaryota; kingdom Metazoa; phylum Chordata; class Mammalia; order Carnivora; family Hyaenidae; genus Crocuta; species Crocuta crocuta. The sequence continues at coordinate 8,215,600 of NW_027527429.1, forward strand.
TGCAGGAGAGGAATGAGAAAAGACTTTTATAGATCCCTGGAGAAGGCAGCTCCAAGACAGATGAATTAATCACCTGCTACGTGCTCGTGGACTCCGTTCCAATTGTTCTGTTGGTGCTCAGCTGAGGCTCTCACAGTTCTCAGTATAGGTAGTCAATGACTTTGTGATTACACTCTATGTGCTAAGGTTATAAAGGTAAGCAAGAGGGGCACCTGGGTGGCTCAGTCGGTTAAGCGTCCGACTTCGGCTCAGGTCATGATCTCACGGTTCGTAGGTTCAAGCCCCACATCGGGCTCTGTGCTGACAGCTACCTCAGAGCCTGGAGCCTGCTTCAGATTCTGTATCTCCCTCTCTCTCTGACCCTCCCCTGCTCACGCTGTCTCTCTCTCTCAGAAATAAATATAACATTAAAAAGATTAAAAAAAACAAATAAAGGTAAGCAAGACAAATGAGGGAGAGGGGCACCTGGTGGGTGGCCCAGTCAGTTGAGTGACTTCAGCTCAGGTCACAATCTCATGGTTTGGGAGTTCAAGCCTCGCGCTGGGCCCCACAGCTTTCAGTGTAGAGCCCACTTCAGATCCTCTGTGCCCCTCTCTCAAAAATAAACAAACATTAAAAAAAAAAAAAAAACCCAAAGACAAATGAGGGGGTAAATAGGCAACTTAGGCAGTGAATGATGGTGTAGTAAGGACAATGGGGAGGCAATACTGACTGCTGGGGAGGCAGAAGGAAGGACCTAGTCCAGTTCTGGGGCTGGAAGTGGGGAGGTGGAACTGGTGAAGTAAGTCGCTATAAATTGAAACTTTTCACCAGGCCTAGAGGGAGAGTGTGGGGGTGAAGAGAGAAGGGTATTCCAGGAATAGGGAATGGTATGTGCAAAGGCCAGGAGGTGACACAGAGCTTGGGTCTTTGGAGGAGGTGAACGTGGTTGTGTGTGTGAGGTGGGAGAAGTCAAGAGAAGCTGGAGAGGTGAGTAGCAGCTAAAGCCTCGTATAGCTTTGAACACCTACTGAAGAATTTGGGCACTATTCAACAAAGAACCACTGAGAAACTTGAAGTGGGAGACTACTATGATTTGCATTGTAGAAAGCCCAATTTGGAGAATGGATTAGAGTGGGCTAGGTCTAGAGGCTGGCAGTTAAGTGCTTGAATCGGGTAGTGAGTGACCGGTGGGGAAGGAGGGTGGATGAACTGAAGAGATACTTGAGGCTCAACATTGAGTTAAGGGTGAAGAGTGGGTTTCTGGTGTGAGCCACCAGACGGAGGGGATAGAAAAAGTTAGAGGAGCCTGGAAGTGTCTTGGATATACTGTAAAAAGTGCCTGAGAGGCAGCCTGAATGGGGATCCAGTGAGTGGCTAGATGTGTGTGCCAGGAGCTCAGATGAAAAGGGCTCGAGAGATGTGGACTGGGGGAGTCATCTGCACAGAGACTGGATGAAGCTGTAGGATGGAGGGGCTTGCTTGGAGAGTGGACTAAAAAGCCCAAAGACCCGATTCCGAGGAAGGCTAGAGCTCAACAGCAGTCAGAGGGAGTGGGACCTACCGAAGTGCCCAAGAATCCTTGCACAAAGAAATGGTCAAATTAAGTATTTTTTCAATTTGTTAAACAAAGAGGTCAGCCAGAGACAGGAGAAAAAGACTTGCTATTGATGCCAAGGCGAGTACTTTGTATTTATTACTTTTTAAAAAGATAAGGTATCTTTAGGGATTTACTAGTTTATTATACCTTTATAGTTGGAGGGTGAAGAGGAAAATATCAAAGCTCTTTGTCTAATAAAATGATTCTTGGAGATTAATTTATATATCATTACCCATGACAACCAACTAGCATAAATGACAGTTACGAATGGATAGTTATATTCCACTGGAGACATTTACTAAAGTCATGCTTTTTGCCTTAAAGTCCAAGGATGCTTTTAATTTTTTAATGTTTGTTTATTTTTGAGAGACAGAGCATTAAGTGGGGGAGGGACAAAGAGTTGGAGAGCACAGAATCTGAAACAGGCTCTGAGCTCCGAGCTGTCAGCACAGAGCCCGATGTGGGGCTCAAACTCACGAACTGTGAGATCAGGACCTGAGCTGAAGTTGGACGCTCAACCATCCGAGCCACCCAGGCGCCCCATAAGGAGAGTAGTTTTAAAAGCCAGACTCAGCATATAACTGCAGATGAGTACGAGAAAGACAGGATTCTAGTATTAAGCCCAGTCTAAGAAATCAATTTCCTTCCCTTTGATTTCCTTGCTATGCATTTCACTTCCCTTCAAGTCTGAAAGTCTGCCACAATGACATCACCTAGGAGTTAACTGCCGCCACTTTCCCATTTCTTCTGGCGAATATGCCAGTTCTAGCTCCTATCATAGTCTTCACACATGACTTTATTTCACCCTGTTCTATCTCATCTTAGATTCCTTTGCTCCTTAGTTAGCTCTCAGGGCTATGCATATCTGAGGAAATCTTCTAGGATAACAAGTCGTCAGGAAAACAGACGCATAATCATAATCTGATCCAAGTGGCTATTTTACTTTACAGCTTACATTTTTTTTAGAGCTACAACCTCTAGATCTAAGACCAAGTTACACATCCTAAATTGCACTGCTTATGAGGAACTACAGCTGACTGCTCCCTGAAGTTCAATCTATTAGCTTGGAAGGAATTTAATAACTTTGGCCAGAGGCCAGTGAATGTACCACCTCTCCCAGACTACTCAATTTTGGACAGTGACATCATTGAGAGACTTCTGTTTTATAAACATTTCATAGATTAAGGGAAATGTTAGAGATAACTGTCTGAAATGCAAGCAATGTTAAGAGCTTGAACAGGAAGGACATAGCTAATGAGAGGCTAGGAAATGAGATAATCTCTTTTACAGAATCATCTGATATTGAGGAAACAGGAATTTACAAAGGAGGGGGATACAATGAAATTAACCAATGAGTGGAGCCATCCTTTGGGATCAGTAACCTTTAGACCTGGACCTAACAACAAAGCTGTGGTGGATGAATGTAGTCGGGCTGGTCCATCTGGGCGTTTGTTTCCTCTAATGATAGCAGCCCCCTTCAGAAGCCCTCAGAAGGCTATATCCTAAATTAAAAAGTATGAGTCAAGGTTGGAGCAAAGAACTATTCCTGTATGAATGCTGGAAATCACCTTTTATTTTATGTGATTGAAGACCAAAACACAAAAAGCCCCACCCAACCTCCCAAATCTAGCTCTTACTGGTGTGTCCCAGTACATCAGAGGCCTGCTTCATATGCCAGGAACACGAGAAGGGGAGGCTGTGAAAATAATGACCTTATCCGCTTATTTCAAAAGCCCAACATCTAAGTAAGATCTGATAATACAGAAATCAAAATTGGACTTGTCAAAACACAACAAATTATATATACTTCAAATTTCTGCATCATTATATTTGTTATATTTCAAATTAAAAAGCATGTGGGAAAAAAGGATAGAAAAAAAGAGGGAAACAAAGGGTACATTATCAAATCCTGTGGCTAAATGAAATTAATTCTATCTATTGTCCTCAATAGGATCAAAAGCAGGAAACAATAAGCAAAGCTTATTTAAAAATTTTTTTTCAATGTTTATTTTTGAGAGAGAGAGAGAGAGAGCGTGAGCTCGAGGGAGGAGCAGAGAGAGAGAGAGAGAGAGAGGGAGACACAGAATCTGAAGCAGGCTCCAGGCTCTGAGCTGTCAGGAGGGCTTGAACTCACAGACTGTGAAATCACGGCCTGAGCCGAAGTCAGAAGGTTACCTGACTGAGCACCCAGGAGTTCCAGCAAAGCTGATTTAAAAACAAATGTCTCTGTGCTACCTAAATAAACATTTCCCTTGGACCTCCATAAGGTCTTCTTCAGTAAAGATGGTGGCCCATACCCTCAATCCAATTTTAAAAACTGCAGAGAATTCTTCGAGTCATGAACAAAGGTTATTTTTTCTTATTTCTTGTTCCATTATTTTTCACATAACTTATAAACTAGTCTAACTTTCTCATCAATATGAAAGTCATGCATACTCATCCTGGCAATCGAGGATTTAGCTCTTTGGGTTTAGGCCATATCATGGTGGGGGCGGAAAGGATATTAGGTTCATTCATTTAGAATAGAGGCTGAAAAATGAACAAATTAAAAAGCTCTTGTCCACTTTGAAATTTTAATATATTTATTTGAAAACCAAGTTCTGTAAAGAGCACACTAAATAGTCCTATATCTTCTCTTCACCAAAGACTTGGAGACAAGGTTCTTCAGGTCAACGCAGAGGCAATGATACATGCAGTGAATAGCGGGTCTCGGCATGAACGTCCTCACAGGCATTTCCCATACGAGCCTGGACAGTCTTCTTCAGAAGAGCAGTGAGATCCTAGGGAATGGGTAAGGGGAAAAGCTAGGGTCATTCGTTTTTTTTTTTTTGTTTTTTTTTTTTTAATTTTATTTAAGATTTTATGAGAATGTGTGAGCAGGGGAGAAGAGCAGAGGGAGAATCGTGAGCAGGGTCCACACTGGGCGTGGAGTCTGACACGGGGCTCAATCTCACAACCATGAGATCATGACCTGAGCCGAAGTCACGAGTCAGATGCTCAACCAACTGAGCCACCTAGAAGCCCCTAGGATAATCCTTTATTTAAAAAAATTTTTTTATTTTTACTACTAGCCCCTAACCCTGCCTATGTAGTCCTAAAACGCTACTTTTTGCTAAGAAAGACTACAGTTTTTACACTCCTACTAGACTGAATATTTTATCCTTTTGAAAAGAGTAAGAATCCAGTATCTGTGGTGCCTGGCTGGCTCAAGTCAGTGGAACATACAACATTTGAACTTGGTGTTGTGAATGGGCACAGAGTTCACTTAAAAAAAAAAAGAAGAAAAAAATGAAAGAAAAAAATCCAATTGCTAACTAAAACCTTTTCTAAGCCATCTTGTAGTTAAATTGCCTTGAAAGATTTAATTGGGGTTTTCTGTAAGGTGTAAGGTGCTGTAAAGGCCTAAGGGTTAGGCTAATGTGAGTCCGTTCAGTTCTACATAGACACTAGGTGCTCATGTATCAATACTGCCTTGTGCTCCTTGGGTAAAGCTTAAGAAACCAAAGGCTCAAAGATAATTTTCAAAAGCAAGTTTACATAACCAGGAAGTTAGTATAAACCTTCCTCTCTCAAAGGTCCAAACACTCTCAGAGGCTTGAATATAGTTTCCTACTAATGGCAAGGTTTCTGCCTTAATATTTACCTGAGATGTCTATAAAAGCTTTCATGTTTCATGGGTAACATTCATGGTGCTAGATTTACAACCTGACATTTAAATGTATTTTTCTTTTGTCATAATGTAACAAATGATACTGTTCTTATTATTTTTATTTCCATTTTATTTTAAGTGTATTTTTTGAGAGAGGCAGTGTGAGTGGGGAGGGACACAGAGAGAATCCCAAGCAGGTTCCGCACTGTTGGCCCAGAGTCTGACATGGGGCTTGAATTCATGAAATCGTGAGATCATGACCTGAGCTGAAACCAAGCGGACACTTAACAGAGTGAGCCACCCAGGCGCCCCTGTTCTTATTATTTTCAAAGAGTAGAAGAGTAAATTCTTACTTGTCTGACAATGTACATGTACTAGGGTGGAGTTAGAAAACCTTGATTATATAGTTCATAGTAATATTCAAATATGTGATGACTACTAACAAAATGGAGGAAAAAAGATAATTTCATGACATTAGATTATTCCAATCTTCTGCATCTAAAACCTACTCCAACACTGTTAGAACACTGGAATAATAATCTTTTTCAATTGGACAAAGCTTTGTGTTATAGTTTAATGGACTCCAAAGTACCTTTAAGCACCACATCTTACACACATTAGATGTTCAACAGCTTCAGTGAATAAATGAATTACTAAGGCTTTCAGTGCCAAAAGTACTGCCAAAGGAAAGGGAGAGAGAGACGAATCAGTGAGAAGCCTAGACCTGTGTTATCCATGAAACAGGCCAGTCATAAACTGTAACTAATCTGTAATAAGTGGCTCACATCAAAATGTAAATCAACTCTACCATGAGTAACCTGTTAGTTCAGTAGACTTTTTCTAGGATGAGGGGGTAATTAAACAAGGTTTTTTTGATGAAAGAAGCATTGAGTAGATTTACATTCTGGAGCAAGCTTCCTACCTCCTCATGAACCTATGAAAACAGCCTGTAGCCACTTTGAGTAGAATTGGTCAAACACTACAGGGTAGGGAGAGAGTGGAGGGAAAAAGAAAAAGGAATTGGTGATTATGTATCCAGGAGGAAATCAAAAAGAGGGGAAATTTTAATACCATTTAGGTAAATAGGGATTAATCACAAAAGGAATAGAAAAAGTGAGACAATGTCTCTGCCTAAAATATTTATGACGTAATGACAAAGAGATTTCCCTGGATATACAATTTCATTCTATACATACCTCTGGGTCCTTAATCATCGATATACTCAAATGGCTCTGGGGGTTCTGGCTCTTGTTCTTCTTCCTCAATTTTGGGGCCATGGGCTGCCACAGGTTCTACCAGCTCTTCAGTGTCTTCACTGGTGTCCTTCAGGATTATGATGCCTCCAATGGAGAGCTGTACACACATAGCAAGGAATGAAAAAGCACAAATTCCACTCATATTTTCAGATTGCTTCAGAGCACATGTTTGTGAAATGATACCTTTAAGACTACTTGAGGGGCACCTGGGGGGCTCAGTCAGTTAAGCATCTAACTTCAGCTCAGGCCATGATCTCACAGTTTGTGGGTTTGAGCACGTTGGGCTCTGTGCTGATGGCTAGCTCAGAGCCTGGAGCCTGTCTTCAGATTCTATGACTCCCTCTCTCTCTGACTCTCCCCTGCTCATGCTGTCTCTCTCTCTCTCTCAAAAATAAATAGAACAGGGGCGCCTGGGTGGCTTAGTCGGTTAAGCGTCCGACTTTCGCTTAGGTCATGATCTCACGGTTCGTGGGTTCGAGCCCCGCATAGGGCTCTGTGCTGACAGCCAGCTCAGAGCCTGGAGCCTGTTTCAGAGTCTGTATCTCCCTCTTTCTCTGACCCTCCCCTGCTCACGCTGTCTCTCTCTATCCTAGAAATAAATAAAAATATTAAAAAAAAAAAAATTAAAAAAAAAACAAAAAACAAAAAACAAAAATAAATAGAACACTAAAAAAAAAAAAAAGACTACTTGAATGATTTGGACGTAAAGAACTGGCATAGAACTACATTTTACTAGATAAAAGTCAGGAAACCTGGGCACCCGTGCCTGTGTGATGCTACACTGGTGACAGGCTGTCAAACACAGAGAAGGGGCTAATTAAGATCTTCCTTCTCTATTCCTTCAGGAATAGTTGAAGACTAAATGAGGAAAGCAATGTCAATGCACATTACAAAGGATAAAGAAACTTGTAATCCATAAGGAATATTTACAAACGTAACCCAGTGGCTCCAGATGGTAGGACATGTGGTGTTATTCTATTTAGAGGATGCATCCCAAGTGAAGAGTAGTACTTCCAGTACTGCCTCAGTATGACTGTAGGGAGAATGTTTACATATAAATATGGGATTCTAATGCCCTGCTTATCAACATGTGGTCCTGGACCAGCAGCATCATTATTACCTAGGACTTTAGTTAGAAATGCAAAAAATGTAGCCCTACCTAGATCTACAGAATCTGCATTTTAACAAGATCCACAGGTGATATGTGTGCACATTAAAGTTTGAGAGGCACACTAGTCTAATAGATAACTTTATTACTTTGTGAGAAAACTATCATTTTGGACACAAAAGACAATCTACAAATGAAAAGCCAATTTTGCTCCAGCAATTTCAGAATGACAGAGAGAACAACATAAATATCACAGATATACTGAGTGTTTTTCACTTAAATCTACAAATCCTTGTGATAAAAGACAATGAAGCAGTAGCCAGGAAACAAAAGAAAACCAGAGTGTAAAAGCAATTGTATTAGCTCTCTCCCAAACATATTAGCAGAAGTAAATTCAAACACTAAACTCTTCACCCATCTCTGGTGTGCTAATCTTATTCTATTTGCTTGCCTGTGTCAAAGGAAACGAAAGGCTGCTCTCTGTAATCAAATCAGTCAACAGTGGCAGGGCACATCTGGAAAAACATTATTTCTACCAAAGCACACTAATGGGAAGGAAAAGAAACACATGCACATTAGTCTAATGACTCACGTATGTATGAGTATCCCTGCAGTTCAACCTAATCTGATTTGTACTCATCAGAACTCTGCCCTGCCATGCTATCTAACTGGTGTGCCTTCATGAATTTCTGCCTATATTCTATTTCTCTTCTCCCAACACACACATATCCATACACATGAATTTCTAACTCTTTCCCTTAAAAAGTATGCTTTCCTTGCAGAGGAGCCACTTTATGAAAGGACCCTTTACTATCAATATTCACTCAAGAACAATTATAGTACAAGGCCACTAATCCTCCATGGCCTGAAAGTTTACCTGAACCATCTAAAGGACCAAATGGAAATGAATTGTCTACCCAACAGAAGAAAATATCTATGTTCAACAAAAAAGACTTCTAATATTTTGGAAACAGGTTATAACAGTACTATTTTACACTTACCTGGAATGAAATAATTCAACTCAAATCCTGCAATTATAAGCAACATAAGGAAAGAGACTTTTATAGCTATGTGGTTTAGGTTTCTTTTATTCTACTTTTTGAAGTAATCTTCTATATCCAACGTAGGGGTCAAATTTACAGCCCTTACAACCCTGAGATAATGAGTTTGAGCCCCACATCAGGCGCAGAGATTACTCAAAAAAA
>NW_027527429.1:8224915-8344298 GCF_008692635.1 Crocuta crocuta
GAGGGGAAGATATTGAAAAAAAAAAAAAAAAAAAAAAAGAGTTCATGCTCTGTTGACTGAGCCAGTCAGGTGCCCCTGACCTTTTTATAAAATTTTATAAAATGTTCTTTGTCTCTAGCAACAGTTTTTGTTTTAAAATATACTTTTTCTGATTTAGCACAGCTGTTTCAGCTCTCTTTTAGTTACTTGTTTGCATGGGATATCTTTCCCCATCCTTTTGCTTTTAATTTATTTGAATCTAAAGCGTGTGTGTGTGTGTAAGATTTTATTTATTTACTTACTTTTTGTTTTATTATTATTTTTAAATTTTAATAATTTATTGTCAGGTTAGCTAACATAACAGTGTATATGGTGTAGTCTTAGCTTCGGGAGTAGATTCCTGTGACTCATGCCTTACATACAACATTCAGTGCTCATTCCCACAAGTGCCCTCCTCGATGCCCATCTCCTATTTCCCCTGCCCCTCTTGCCATCAACCCTCAATTGTTCTCTGTATTTAAGAGTCTCTTATGGTTTGCCTCCCTCTCTGTTTTATTTTTTTTAAGTAATCTCTACACCTAACATGGGGCTTGAACCCTGAGATCAAGAGTTGCATGCTCTGAAATAAGTCAGGCACAGAAGGACAAATATCATATGTTTGCACGTATAGGAGGATTAGGAGGAACTTGACGGAGGAACAAGGGGGAGAAGAAGGGCGGAAATGGTGGGGGAAAGGGAGAGAGGCAAACCATGAGAGACTCTTGAATGCTGACAAAAACTGAGGACTGATGGATGTGGGGGGGAGGGGGGGATGGGCATGGAGGAGGGCACTTTGGGGATGAGCACTGAGTGTTATGTGGAAACTAATTTGACAATAAAATATTTGTAAAAAAAAAAAAAAAAAAAAAAGAGTTGCATGCTCTACTGATTGAGGCTATTAGGCGCCCCACAAAGCATGTCTCTTAATAAGAGAGCATGTAGTTGGATTTCTTTTTTATCCACTTAGTTGATCTCTGCCTTTTAACTGGAGTGGTTAGTCCATTTACATCTCATGTGATAAGGGTGCCTGGTTGGCTCAGCTGGGAAAGCATGAGATTCTTAGGGTTGTGAATTCTAGGCCCATGCTGGGCCTAGAGCTTACTTAAAAAAAATTTTTTTTCCATGTGATTGATTACTAAGGTAAGATTAACTCATACCATATTTGCTATTTGTTTTTTGTATGTCTTACATATTTTTGTTCCTCAATTCCTCCACTACTTGCTTCCTTTGGCATTAAGTAGGTACTTGCTAGTGTACTAGTTTAATTTCCTTGTTCTTTTAGTTTACTTTTTGAGTTATTTTGTCTGGTGGTTGTCTTTAGGGTTGCAATTAACATCATAATCTCACTGAAAAACAGCAACTTAATTTCAATAGTATATAAAAACTATACTTCAATATAGCTGTTTCCCCACTCCTTTGTTGTTACTGTGTTATGGACTGAATGTTTCTGTCTCCTTACCCTGCCAATCACATGTTGAAAAATCTTACCCCCAAAGTGATAGTATTAGGAGGTGGGCCATTTAGCAAGCAATTAGCCCTCATTAATAATGAAATCTGTGCCCTTATAAGTAGAGACATGAAGAGAGCTTCTTCCCTCTCTCTCTGCCTTGTGAAGATACAATGAGAAGGCCATCTGTAAAGTAAGATGAAGGCTTTTACTAAGATCCCAATCATACTGGCACCCCAATCTTGGACTTCTAGCTTCCGGAACCGTGAGAAAAGTTTGTGGTTTAAGCCATTTAGTTTTAAATGATAGGTGGCAATCTGCTTTAGCAGCCAGTACTATGACATACCTTAATGCAATTTATGCTTTTATTGATGGTGTATACATCAATACCAATTTATGATTGTGTAACACAGTTGTCTTTTAAACCAGATGGAAGAGTTACACAAATACATTTATAACTATCATTTGTATTTACCTATGTAGTTACATTTATCAGTGCTCTTTATTTTTTCATGTGGATTCAAATTACTAGCTAGAGTCCTTTCATTTCAGCCTGAAGCATTCACTTTAGTGTTTCCTGTATGGCAGGTTGGCTAGCAACAGATTCTCTTCATTTTTATCTGGGAATGTCTTAATTTCACCTTCATTTTTGAAGGAGAGTTTTGATGGATACAGAGTTTTTGGTTGAGTCTTTTCTTTCAGCACAGTGAATATGTCATCCTACTGCCTCCTGGCTTCCATGGTTTCTGATGGCAAATCAGCTGTTAATCTTATTTAGGGTCTCAGTATATGATGAGTTGCTTCTCTCAAGATTCCGTTTTTCAACAGTTTGATCACAATGGGTCTAGGTGTGTATCTCTTTGGGTTTATCATTCTTGGATTCACTGAACATCTTGGATATGTAGATTAGTAACATTTATAAAACCTGCCAAGTTTTCATCCATTATTTCTTCAATATTCTTCTGCTTTTCTTTTTTGGGACTCCCATAATCCCATTTTATGTAGCTTGGTACGTCTGGTAGTGTTCCACAGATTTCTGAGGTTCATTTTTCTTCATCCTTTTTTTGGGGGGTTGTTCCTCAACTGACCTATCTTCAAGTTTGCCCAAGTCTGCTTGAATCAGGTGTTGAGTTCCTTTAATAGTTTTCATTTCAGTTACTGTATTTTTTTTTTTTTTTAAGATTTATTTAATTTTGAGACAGAGAGAGACAGAGCACAAGCTGGGGAGGGGCAGAGAGAGAGGGAGACACAGAATCTGAAACAGGTTCCAAGCTCTGAGATGTCAGCACAGAGCCCGATGTGGGGCTCGAACCCACAGACTGCGAGATCATGACCTGAGCCGAAGTCAGATGTTTAACTGACTGAGCCACCCAGGCACCCCTGTATTTTTTAGCTCCATAATCTCTTCAGTATTTTTTTTAAGATTTCTATCTCTTTATTGATACTATTTGTTAAAACATTCTCATACTTTCCTTTAGTTCTTTAGGCCTAGTTCTTTTAGGTCTTCAGACATATTTTAAATAGATGATTTAGTCCACCTAAGAATCTAGGTTTTTATTTCTTTGTATGTCTTGTAATTTTTTGTTGAAACTGGACATTAAAATAATATAATGCAGCAACTCTGGGAATCAGATTCTCTCCCTTCCCCAGGGTTTGCTGTTGTCTGTTTGTTTCATGACTTTTCTGAACTTCTTCCAGAAAGTCAGTATTTTTTGCTGCATGTGACCATGAAGTCTCTGCTCAAATGAGTGGTCAGCTATGATTGGGCAGGGATTTCCTTAAATACTTGGAACCAGTAAGTCTCCAGTCTTTGCTGAGGGGCTGTGTGTGCATGAGGGTAGCACATCATCAACAGTCAGCCAGGCAGCTGGTAACTCTTCCTTAGCCTTCACTTCTGGCTTGCACAGACAAAGGCAGTCTTTTGACTCACAGATGGACATGTATATAGCTTCCACTCATTCTGAGCAAATGCTTAACAAACACTTAATTTCCAGCAGAAACATACCAGTCTCCTCATATGGCATCATGATATGGAGCACATACTTTGCTATCTTCAGTTCTTCATAATTGTCAAAGACAATGAGTGTCTTGTGTGCTTTAAGTATTCATTAGTTATGCACTAATATATCTATTCTCAATATACCCCATTTAAACTGACAGCAGCAGTTTCTAGATGCTGTTAGAATACGTTTTCTGTAAATATGCCACTCTGATGAGCTGGGCAGCTGAGTAGACAAGACAGTGACTACATTTAAGGTGTCCATTGGTGGTTCTATTAATTCATTCACTGAACACTAAAGACCAAGTGGTATTAGGTCCTAGTAATAATGAAGGACTAATAGGTGGGAAAAGACTTCAAACTATTCCTGCCTTCCTGGCCTGATTGCCTTGCTACCTACAGACATCTGGTGACTGATGTTTATTAAATTTTCTTTAAAAAATTTTTTTAAACACTCATCATTTTTGAGAGACAGAGTGTGAGTGGCGGAGGAGCAGAGAGAGAGGGAGACCCAGAATCCGAAGCAGGATCCAGGCTCTGAGCTGTAAGAACAGAGCCTGATGTGGGGCTCAAACTCACAGACAGCGAGATCATGACCTGAGCCGAAGTCAGACGCTTAACCAAATGAGCCACCCAAGCACCCCATCAACTAATATTTATTAAGGATTTACCATGTGTCAGACATTATTTTAGGTATTTTACATATAATGATCTATTTAATCTTTATAACATTCCTAGGAGGTGGATAGTATAATATTCCTCATTTAACAGATGAGGAAATTAAAACATGAAAAGATCCAAAGACTTATCTCAGTTATACAGCTAAGAAATGGCAGAGCTGGAATATAAACTCAGTTCTACCCAATTCTAGCTGTTTACCGCTCAAAACAGCCATCTTCTTTACCTGTCCTGGTCTCCTCTAGCTGATAATCTAGTCAGCTAAGACCTTGGCTGACAAGTGTAGGTAAGAGACGCCTTCCACTCACCACTATCACAGACCACTAAGTAGATGAGAAAGGTCTTTTTTTTTTTTAGAAATTTCATCTATGGCATTGTAGACAGGCCCAGGATACGGATGTATTGAATGTGTCTACTAACGGCTTTCTAGTGTTCCATTTATAAGAACGGCGGAGGGGAGGAGGAGGGACATTTTCGTGCTCAAATTATTGTTCAGCATTGGTTTCTAACCTGAAACATTCTTCTTTAGAAAAAATTAAATGGCAGGAAGATCCTTTTCAAACTGTAAAATTCAATACTCTAAGTACTTGTGTATTAACTGTATCACCTGTTCACTCTCTTCCACATTCCTGAGTTAGGTATAATTCTTATTTTACAGTAGAGGAAACGGAGGCAGAGAGAGGTTTAGTACTAGACCTAAGGCTACACTGGCTGTAAGTGGTAGAATCAAGATTCAAACTCAGGATGTCTGGTCCCAGAGTCTATGCTGGTCCCATAGCTATCACCATGCTGTATTAGGAACTTCTATTGTATAAGCCTCTGGTAGACGAAGGATGTTTATAGGGTTACCCAAGGGAAAAAAAAAGATCTCTCCCAAATCTATATGAAATGGAAGGGAATGTTCTCTCTTTTGCCAAGAGACTGATTTGTTCTAGAGAGCTTTCTCCAATGCTTTGGAGATGTATCCTCCTCTATCAATATACCACTGTTCTATGAATTAATATTCCACTGGTATATAGCTAAGGGCCATAGGTAACTTACTGGTTTGAAAGGCTGGTATCTACAGGTCTCTGGCATGGTCAGGACCTTAAGCTGGGCAGGCATAACTCGGGCTGGATTATCCAATAACTGGAAGTTTGGCTCAGGTTCTTTTTTCTTCTCCTTTTCTTCCTTTTTTTCTGCTTCATCCTGGAAAATAGGAAAAAAAAAGCCCCACAAAAGTTCACTTCTCTTCCATATCACTGAATAATGTTTGATAAGTTTACTGAGCAACTCCTTTTAATTTTTTTAAAATTTATTTATTTTGAGAGGGACAGAGACAGTGTGAGCTAGGGAGGTGCAGAGAGGGGAGAGAGAGAATGCCAAGCAGGCTTTGCACTGTCAGCACAGAGCCTGATGCATGGCTTGAACTCAGGAAATTGTGAGATGATGACCTGAGCTGAAAGTCGGATGTTTAACCGACTGGGCCACTCAGGCGTTCCTTGTACTGAGCAACTCTTAGGTACAAAAGGTAGCCGGGATTAATATAATGAAAGTACAACTAAAGTCATACCAGACTCAGAGGATGGACAGGGCAACTGTGCTTAGGGGTGAGAATGCTATGTAACTTGGTTTTAAAGGATGAGAAAGGGTTTTTACTAGGAGAGACCAGAAAAAGAGGGTCCTTGATAATCTCTTTGCTTGAAGGGCCTTTTTTTCTCCCACCATCACCTCATTGTCTGAAATTTCTACTCTGTCCTTCAAAATCCACTTTAGTTGTCATTTCCTCCATGAACTCAAGTCTGTTCCAATTAAAACTGTAGAAGTCTCTATGCTTGGAACGGGATACTTATTTAAAGAAAGCCAAGAGCAAGGTTTGGGAATGTTCACTTGGGAAGAACCTGGACCATGACAAAGAAAGGTGTATCAACCCATATGATCACCAAATTATACTTACCACTTCCATTTTCTCCTCCTCTTTTTTTTCCTTCTCTTTTTCTTTCTTTTTAGCCTTGGCAGTAATAGATAACACAGCAGTGGAAACCTAGAAGAAGTGAACACAGTAAACCATAATCTGTTACCTACAAGGTACAAGTCCAAGGAGAAATAAGTTCCATAATACTAACTTTGTTTCCTGGCAGTATCATAAAAAAAAAAAAAAAAAAAATCAGGGAAAAAAAGCAGGACATTTATTCATATAATTTTCTACGATGGTCCTCAGGTGACTCTTTAGTTCCTGGAGGCTTATGTCCAATATAACTCTTATTATTATTACTTTTTAAATCTGTAGTCTATCTTGGATGTGGATTTGCTATCATGAGCTTCTGAGATATTTGGGTGTTTCACACTTTTTTACTTTATAGGGAAAGCACTAGAAAATATAAAAATTTCTTCCAAACTTAGTCATAAAGATATTCTCATTGAATTAGATGCCCTACAATTGTAATATACAGTGGGTGAGTGGTTAGCCTAGAATTACCCTTCTTGCTGAAATCGAGGATATAACAGGGACATTGAAAGGCTGGCAGTATTGGTATAAGCTGATTTTGTTTCAGACCCAAGAGCTGGGGGTTAGGGTTAGAGATATTCATCACCCACCATCCTCAAATTTGGTCAATTACAAAGTTTACAGCAAATAATCAACTGGCTACTATGGAACACTATTGAGAGGAAAATAAAGCATTTTCCTTAGCATAAAGCATCAGAAAGGATCATTTTACTGAGAAAACTTCAGGGGCAAGGGCAGCTAATTCACGATAGTCTGATTTAACATACATTAGTGAGTGTTCTCATACATTGTTGATAGTAGAATAAGTTGGTTATATCCATTTTGAAAAGAAATTTAGTTAATATCTATGAAAATACATAGTGTATATTACTTCTAATCAATCACATCTAAGATCCTAACTTATACAAGTGCACAAACATACATGTCTAAAGACTCTTATTCTAGTTTCATTTGTAACAGTGACAAATTAGAAATCACCTTAAAATGTCTATCACTGAGGAATTGAGAAGACAGATTATGGTATTATACATAAAAGGACTGCTCTGCAGCAATAAATGAGATCCATATACACTGAAAAATTTAAAGATATTTTTAAAAATTTTAAGTAGACTCTATACCCAATGTGGGGCTTGAACTCATGACCCTGAGACCAAGTTGCATGCTCCACTGAGCCAGCCAGGTATCCCCTAATGATTAACTGTTAAAGTGAAAACAATAAGCCACAGGACAGTATGTCAACAATTATTTGTGGTATAAAAAGTACTGACATGTGCAGAGAAAACATTTAGAAGGATTCACAAATTATGATTCCTGCAACATGGGACTTGGATGACCAGCAGAGAAAAAGGGCTTTTACTTTTACATTCTTGTGCAATGTTAGATTTTACCATAAGAAGTATGACTTTGAAAATAACTAATTTAAAGCATAAAAATACTTAAAACAAACTGAAGCAAAACACCAAGCAGCTTCTACACATTAGTACAGATGCTGCTCAAGGGAACAAAGAACCTACCTTTTCCTTTTCTTTTTCTTTTGGTACTTCCAGAGGGGCAGGATATGCAAATGTGGATGGTTTACAGTTTGATTTATACTGAACTTTCGGCATCTGAAGAAATAAAAGAGTTTTCCTCCTTACAAGGATTAAAGTAACCCAAATCAAGATTCAAGTATTCTATGCTCTTAACAAGCATACAATGCAAAGGAATGCCGTAAGTTTCAATATAGGCTAAACGTTCCCTTACAGTACTCCCTTACAGGCATCTGGCCTCTTCACTGAATTTGTTTTTAGGTGCTTTACAGAACTACCTGCAGCTCCTTAGACTTTACTGAGGCTCTGTGCCTGTTCATGGGCACCCCTTGATCTCATCTCTACTATCCATGCACCCTGCTTCATAAGTGTCACTCATGGTGTGAGCATCAGATCAACTGTTACCTCCTTTGTACAGTGTTATTTGATTATCTAGCCTGCACACCTAACTTCATGTATCTTCCTTATAACACTCTAACAATCTATACAAGTCTGTACAGTTCCTATACCACGTAATCACTCTTTACAAGAGCCTAACATGAGCCTAATGAAAAAGTCAGCTTCACATCACTTAGTGATTAGGTTTTAAAGCTCTCTAGGCTGAGTTCTTCTGTACTTACCCAGTTTACACTGAGAGAGAATAGTACAGGTATCATATTTACTAGCATAAGGAGTCTTGTGTTTGTTTTATTAAAAAGTTTATTTATTTTGAGAGAGACAGAGAGAGTGAGACTAGAGGAAGGGTAGAGAGAGAGGGAGAATCTCAAGCAGGTTCTGCACTGTTAGCGCAGAGCCCGACACGGGGCTCTAACTCACAAAACTGTGAGATCATAACCTGAGCCAAAATCAAGAGTCAGATGCTCAACTGAGCCACCCAGGCACCCCTGGAATCTTGTCTTTTTCATTCCACTTTCCTTGTAAAGAATGGAAATAGAGATTGGAAAAGTGTGCTAGAGGCAAAAGTCTCTTCAGATTATACAGGATGTTTCACCACAATGTTATAGGCTAGGAACTGGGAAACCTAAAGATTCTTGTTCTGAAAGAATATTTACAAGTATTTCTAAATATTTACAAATGTGAATAGTTTTATATTGAAACACTTAAAGGATAAATGGCTGTAGACTTCATTTTTGTAGAAGGAAAAAAAAAAGTCAACTGGATGAAATACTCAATCTTTATCAGCCGTTTTCTGGTCCCAAATTTTTCCACTTTAAAAATTTAATAGAACATTTTAACATAAGTGATGACCAGATGTAAGAGCTATTTGAAGGTCAAAAGGCCTCTGAGAAGATGGAAGAACAAGAAAGTGAATCATCAGGCCACAGGACTAGGAAAGCCCTAAGCACAAACCCCATTAAAAAAAAAAAACAAACGGTGTGCTGGCAAGGGATGTATCACTTTCAGTCCTTGACTTAATGTGACCAGTTTCTCCCTGTCAGATTCCTTGGCTCCTCATTGTTGGTCTTGTTTTCTGCCACTACCAGAGACATCCTCCTACTTTGCTTTTCTCTTTAGTAACAATCCTTTCTTCCATCAAATACTCTGGCGTCATACAACTCTGAAACGTGGCCCTGCCTCAAAGCCTCACTCCTTATTAAGACTCAGTTCAGGTCCCCTTTCTTCCTTGCCCAGATTATTGCAATAGCATTCATTGTAATGGATTTCCAAGGATACCAGAATGAGGGTTCTAGAGTGCAAACCTCATCATGTCCTTTATCTGTATGAAATCTTTCAATGGCTCTCAGAGAACTTCAGTATTAAATAAAATTGGTAAGAGTGATCTATAAAACCTTTTCATATTTTTGTATTTGCCTCCTCACTTACTAGTTCCTCTCAAATGATTCACTCAAGATTCACCCATGGCTACACAGTTAGTAAGGAGACTTGATTTTCAAAACTTCCATCGACACACTCCACTCAACAAGGTGATGACTCAATTTGAAGGGTGAAAAATACTGGTGAGATGCTAATTTTTTTTTTTTAATTTTTTTTTTTGGTTTGTTTTTTATTTTATTTCTAGGAGAGAGAGAGAGACAGCATGAGCAGGGGAGGGTCAGAGAGAGAGGGAGTCACAGACTGAAACAGGCTCCAGGCTCTGAGCTGGCAGTCAGCACAGAGCCCGACGCGGGGCCCGAACCCACGAACCGCGAGATCATGACCTAAGCGAAAGTCGGACGCTTAACCGACTAAGCCACCCAGGCGCCCCTGGTAAGATGCTAATTTATCTTTAAAATTTCATGAAAATCCTTGTGAGTGGGTGGTTAGGTAGGATATAATGGAGAAGACACACTCTAAGAGTCAAGTCTTACAAACATACCTTTAAGTCCTTGTTAAGGCCAATGACACAGGTAGGGGTATAAGCCAACGACAGGAAGTGTGAAAGAGGAAACCAGAACCAGAACTGGGTAAAGACAAGGACGCCGACTACAGAAGGCATATGGGTGTGCCCAGTCCTGGACTGCAAGGAGATTGTGACATTATGACCACCTGTAGAAAAAGAGAGAAACATGAACATGAAACCAGAAGGGCCATAATAAAGATTTCTAAGCACTGAACTAGGGAAGCATTTGGTGATTATTTTAAGCATACGGTTCATAAAATATAATACGGAGTAGCTGGAGTTAGTCAGCCAGTGAACTACTGAGGGTCTCCAAAACCAGAAGTGCTATGTTTTAACTGGACTCAGTAAATCTAGACCTTCTTTCTGTTTAAGTAGGCATTTTCCAAAAACTAAGCCTAAAGGATATCAAAACTGAATGCTAAATTAAATACCAAAAAAAATTTTTTTTAATGTTTGTTTATTATTGAGAGAGAGAGAGAGAGAGACAGAGTGTGAGCAGGGAAGGGGCAGAGAAGACACAGAATTTGAACCAGGCTCCAGGCTCTGAGCTGTCAGCACAGAGCCTGATGTTGGGATCGAACCCACAAACCATGAGATCATGACCTCATTCAAAGTTGGACGCTTAACTGACTGAGACACCCAGGTTCCCTGCTGAATTAAATATTAATCTATATTATTCACTGGGGCTTTTAATGCTAACAAAAAGTAAAATTTCAGTACACATATTTGCAAACAATAGCTAAGAGGCAGATATTGTTTGTTTACTTTTTCTCTTTCTGCTTTAGTTATGTCTGATTGTAGACAGCCCCAACATTTTAACTAGCCTTGTGACTTTGGACAAATCACTTTACTTCTAAAAGTCTCTTTTCCCATTGGCAAAATGAAGGTTTGAACTTGAGCACTTGAACTAGAATACTACCACTAACAAAAGAAAAATTTTAATCTCTAATCCTTGATTCAAATGAAAATTTTTTGAGAACACACAATATGTGAAACAACAAAATCAGAGCTAATTCTATACAATCAGAAGTTTGGGCTGTTGAGGGTGTATGGCACAAAGCCTGTCCTGTTCACCCATTTCTTGCCACATCCCCTAGACTATCCCTTCAAGGAATGCAGACAAACATGGTTTGAAAACTAGTGAATAAGAGCTAAGATCCAACCATCAGTTAGACAGATGGATCCTTAGCGAGCCCTTGAAAGGCTGAGATTCTAGAAGGCTAATAGGGACTGCAAAGTTGAAAGCCTTTAGGAACCAGTCAGGCAAACAAGTAAGAAAACTTGGACTGGAAGCAATGGGAAACTGAGGCAACTGGAAAGTTCATGTCATATTTAGAAAGGACATGTTACCAAGTGTCCAGGGTCACTAGGTAATTTTATTTTTAAAAGCAGATTGGAATCTGGATTTTGTCCAATATTTTGCACATTTGTTAGGCATGCAAAACAAAAACATTTGTTTAAGTATGATTAGGCTCACAGGCTGCTGTGTTGAAGCCTCTAGTCTATATAGAGTATTAGTGCTGGACCCCAGAACTTTGAGACCCCAATCTCTTCCCTACTCAACATAATATAGCCTATAAATGGTGCTTTTCTTGGCCTAGTCACCATCCTAATTTGAATTCCAATTCTGAATCCCTACTGCTCACATTTCACTTTTTTTAAGATTTTATTTTTAAGTAATCTCTATACCCAACACAGGCTCGAACTTACTACCCAAGTTCAAGAGTCACATGCTCCTCCAACTGAGCCAGCCAGGTGCCCCATACATTTCACTTCTTTAAACCTCAGTCTCTCAGATGCCTCCAAATTAGAGTCAGGAAGTATTAGTTTTACTAAAAACTAAAAAGCACTTTAATTTTTTGTAAGAATCAGGGTTCTATTGTTCAACCAAATAACCTAGATTTTATCTGGAAAAAAAAATTCAGGTATACTTTGTTTTTCCAACAGGAATGAGTTATATACATTTACTGTCTGCTTATATTCTTCCCTACTCAACCTCCACCATTCACTGATTGCTTACAATATATATTGAGAATTCTGAACAAAATATTGAAAGAGATCCCAAGGAGCCTCTAGTTTAGTGGGGAAGACAGATAACTAGATAATTAGACCAGAGCAGATAAGCATTAGGATAGACACCGGGGCCCTAGTGAGAACATACAGCTAAGCATGGCACCTAACCTAACATGAGGCTGGGCAGGGTAGAGGAGAGGGGAAGGCTTCCTAAAGAATACAGTATTTAAGTTTTGAAGCTGAATTCCCTTTTATTTCAAAGAAACCCATTTTCTTCAGACTTAGAAATTAAACTAGCTTTCTGTTCTAACAGTTGGAGATTTATTACAAAACAAGAAAGAGTTTGTCTTATTGATAGTGTTTACACAGTTTTATAAACTTCAATCATAAACCTTCATCTTTGGCTTTTCTCCCTAAAGAGACCAAATCATTGAGTGAATTCTCATAAACTTCAACTTCAGTCATTCCTTTGAAGTTGCCCTCCAGATTTTCTCCATTACCATGAACTTCTGAGGGCCAGACTACAGGACTACACATTTTTTTCTAATGCAGTCTCAGTCCAGTTTGTAGGAGGACAGGATGCTGACAAAGTGGAAAGGGGTGACAGAATAATTATGCTTGTAATAGTGAACACGACATTACAGAACCTTTACATACGAAATAACACTTAAGTAAGGCAAAAAACAATTATAAATAAAAAGAGAAATGCAAAAAAGCATCAAAACTTGACTGGTCCACAACAATTCAAAGAAATATTCACAAAAGGAAGTGAAAGGAGAAAGGTCTGAAGTATAAGGAAGAAGGGAGAGAAAGGACTTGCAGTAAAGATAGCTAAATAAAGCGGAAACAGCGAATTAACCTCCCCTTGTTATTTGTTTTTGTTTTTAATTTGAGAGAGAGAGAGAGAGAGAGGGTAAGAGTGGGGGAAAGGGACAGAGGGATGGGAGGAGGAGCAGGGGAGGGAAAGAGCAAGAGAGGGAGACAGTGAGAGTGTGAGAGATGAGAGCAAGAGAGAATCTTAAGCAGGCTCTTGGCTGAGCATGGAGCTTGACATGGGGCTTGATCCCACGACCCTAGGATCATGACTTGAGCTGAAATCAAGAGTCAGCCACTCAACCGACTAAGCTACCCAGGCACCCTTATTCTCCCCTAATCTTTTTTTTTTTTGTAATGTTTATTTTTGAGAGAGAGAGCAAGCGCAAGCACAAGGGAGGGAAGGCAGAGAGAGAGGCAGACACAGAATTCAAAACAGGCTCCAGGCTCTGTGCTGTCAGTTCTGAGCCTGATGCGGGGCTCAAACTCACGAATGGCGAGACCATAACCTGAGCCAAAGTTGGAGGCTTAACCCGACTGGGCCACTCAGGTGCCTCATATTCTCCCCTAATTCTTAGCAAATAACACATACAGCAGGAACTGGAAAAAAACTGCAGTAGTTCTGAATGAACAAGTAAAGGGTTGTAAAGTACAAACTTCAAAAACTAGCAGCTAGAAACTAAAATATTATGGAGTAGTAAAATGTTACTCCTAAATCCTATTTAAAAACCAATTATCCAAAGTAGCTAATCTCAAATGGCTACATCTTGCATGATCCCAACTATACAATACTCTAGACACAGGAAAATAAAACTACAGAGACAGTAAAAAGATCAGTGGTTGCCAGGGATTGTGGGGAAGGAGGGAGAGATGAAAAGGTGGCACAGAGGATTTTTAGGGCAGTGAAACTATTGCCTATAATGTAATGGCAGATATACATTTATGCATTTGTTTAAAACTCATAGAAAGTGAACCTGAATGTGGAATGCCTGGGTGGCTCAGTCGGTTAAGCGTCAGACTCTTGATTTCACCTCAGGTCATGATCCCAGGTTTGTGGGATTGAGCCCCATGTCAGGCTGTGTCCTGAGAATGGAGTCTGCTTGGGGTTCTCTGCCTTTCTCTCTCTCTGACCCTCTCCCCACCTTGTGCACTCTTTCTCTCTAAAAATAAAAAAAAATGGAAGTGAATCCAAATGTAAACTAGGGATGACAAAATCCAGCCAATTAAGGGTCAAGCCTGACTTGAAGCAGTAACTAAAGAAATGGTGATGAGTACTGAATTCATTCAAATATGGAAGTAAGACTAAACTGTGAGAATTACAATTTCACAAGAGAATGTAAATGTTATAAACCCATGACAATTTTAAAAATATAAAAATATTAGAAGGCGGTAAAGAATAAGGAAGGAGAAATTATGACATATCAATATCTGTATTGTTCATATATGGGAGAGAACTGACACCATTGAGAACTGAAATGTTTTACTAAACTATCAAATATTTTCCTTATTTATATATAGCTACAAAGAACTGTTTTAAATTAAAAAGAGAGACAAATTGTACCTTCACCACTAAAAATTTAAGCAACAAACTCTTTTTGGAAAATGAAAACAAAACAAAACCCCCCACGTGACAATGGATTAAAAGAGAAGACTATTTGTCTCAAACATTTAGAAAAAAAAGCTAACACCCTGAGAAAAGAGAGAAAAAGGCAAATAAAAGATTTCAGCAAAATGAAAGAAGTTAGGGAGGAAAAAAGTAACATCAGCAAAGAAACAAAAAGAAATCTCTGGCAAATATAATCAAGAAAACAATCTCAGCAAGTAGAAAACCTGGAAACATTAAAAAACCTTTGAAGATATAAAAAGACTAACTTCTTTTTCCGATCTCCTACAGAAATATACATGCATTTCTAGTTGACCAAGACAAGAATGACTGCAGTAAGCATGGCTGAGAGTATTTTCATTAGAAGATATACAGATGGCTAATAAGTTTGAGAAAATGTTCTTTGAATAATAGAACTGTTATGAAAATCCTGAGATACTATCAGCTTTCAAATTAGCAAAGATCCAAGATACTTAAAGCACACCCTTCTATCTTGGAAGGGTAGCCTCTCTCTGACATCAATCATAATATAGTGAAGAGTGTGAATTCAGGAGCCAGGTGGCAGTTATACTATGTATTTATTAGGTAATATTCCATACATCCTATTTTAATATGATTTGGCTGCTAGAATTTGTCTAAAATCTCATTTTTTTTCCTCAAAATGTTTCCAATGTCCACTTGTTTAAAACTGATACCTACTAAGAAAATTAGAGGAAAAAAAATCAATAATCACTGAGCACTTTATTAAGAGATAAGTACTGTTTTAATAACTACACGGATTTTTAACCCTCCCAACACCACAAGGTAGACTTTACAAGACAAGAAAATAAACATGGGGGAAACTTTTCAAGGTTATATACCTAGTACTATAAAGGGCACGGGACTCAAATCCTAATAGTCTTCACGCTTAACAACTCTACTAAATTATTTCTATGAACTCCAGGTTCCACATTTTCTCCAGGAATAATTTCCCCCAGACTCAAGTTCTACTATGCCATATAGTTAGAGCTGGTAGTTACTTCATTAGATTTAGTTTAAACAGATAAACACATCTGGAAGATTTAACATTTACCTGCATCCAGTATGCCCTGGGCCAAAATAGCGCCAAACTTGGCCATGACATCATCATGTTTATCATTGATAACTTTGGAATACAGCTGTCTGAACTGATTCACCTGTATGAACAAGAAAAAGAACTACAGTCAAATTCTATACATTCACGGTATCATTTCAGAACAGGGAATACATTGCTCAAACTGCAATGAAATTTGAGTTCTGAATTTTACAACATTCAAAAAGAGAGAGAGATAAACCAGACTTGAAAGCAGAAAAGTTCCATGGCTGAAATCATGGGTGTTATGACTTTTCTGGTGTAGGAGAGCCAGTTCTGTTTTCCATCCTCATTCCACAGTGGATGATTCACACTCATGGGAATGCTGAATGCGATTTCATATCGCACCACTATTAGTCAGCAGGCTTAAACAGTTCAAGCAACACTGAGAACTTCATTGTACTGTGAATCACAGCTATTTGCTTACCATCACCATTACAGATTTCCTAGCAGGCACAATCTTTCAGTTCTAGCTTCAAATAAACTACCCTTTACTGAGCTTGTGTGAGGTATATTTTGGTGTATACGCACATAAAGATTTTCATTATGCACACATAATAATTTTTTTTGAGAACATGTCAAGATAACGAGTCTCATCAAAAAAACCCCACCAAAATAGAACATGTGCTAACTTGGGATGGGATACCTGGTAATTTTTGCTTGTTTCTTTACTCTTTTCTGTATTTTCTAAAATTAATACATATTACTTTTACAATTAAAAAAGAAAATTTATAAAATAAATATTATCAATGTATTTGTGATTACTTTAAATCTGTTTGGGTGACAATAAGGGAACACTCTTTTATGCTTCTTCCAGGTCTTACTACACTTCTGCTTTCCCGCCAGTGCTTTTTAAGTGGTAGGCACTCAGGAAGTCTGTTCGTTCAAGAAGCACATAATCAGGGAGCTCCCCAAATCTGCCAAAAGCAGAAAATACTGAATTTGTGTTTCTTAATGTAATGACTTTATCTGCATTACATATTCTTTCACAATCTCTTCCCTTCTTCACTTGCCTTGTCGTAGAGGCCACAATGTGATATAGTGCAGGGTAATCTAGAATCAGACAACCCTGGCTTAGAAATATCTCTGCTCCAATACGCTGTTTAGATAAGTTACTTAGCTTTTATGAGTTTTGGTTTCTTTACCCCTACAGGGATTAGAGCACCTACCTTACACAGCTGCTGTTAGGACTACATGATGTAAATATATATGAAATGTAATGTGTAAAAGGCATTTTATACTTCAATAGCATGGCAATCCTACCATACTAGGGCAGAATCCTACCATTCCCCCTTGACTATGATCTCTGCAACCTAATACTGCTAACAAAATAATATTCCTTAAACACGGTTCTCATTTTTTATTCATAGACAGCAACAAAGGGTGATGGTAAAAACAATGAACTCACTCTGCCCCTACTTAGCATCTAACCATTAGTGAGCCACTTCTCTCGGTCTTTCTCTTAACTATAAAACCCAGCATGATTAGATCATTGTAAAATTCCCTTCTAGTTTTACAGATCCTAAGGTTTGATGCTTTTACTCTGGTTCAACAGGTCAAATTCCTTTGATTCTGAACTTATTTTAGATGAACACTTACATTACCTTATATAGGATGGAAATTTTATGTGCTAAAGGTTTATGAAATATGTCATGAACTTATAAAAAGAAACACTGGACAAAGCACTGTATGTACATTATGAGGAAGAATTTAAATACAAAACTACACCCAAAACAATAGGAAAACATTCAGTGAAACTGAAAGATGGATAAAAAAAAAAAATCATAATAGGTTATCCAATTACTACTAAGTAGACTAGTTAAAGAGCAACTTTTTATCATTTAAACATTTTTCCCTTCACATTTTATTACTTATGCAGCAGTAACTTAATTCTCATGTTTATGATTCTTCAGAAATCCTTATTATTTTGGGGCGCCTGGGTGGCTCAGTCAGTTGAGTGTCCGACTCTTGATTTCCGCTCAGATCATAGTCTTGCAGTTCATGAGTTGATGCCCCATGTGAGGCTCCATGCTGACAGTGTGGAGTCTGCTTGGGATTCTCTTTCCCTCCTTCTCTCTGCCTCTCTCCTGCTCTCTCTGTCTCTCAAGATAAATAAACTTTTAAAAAATCTTTAAAAAATTATTTTAGTAAGTTAGGATAGTTATCTTAAATTTGAAAGGCAAGTTTGAGATCATGTACTCCCTCTATTTACAGATGTGAAACTGAAGACAGGTGAAATGCCTGGTTTGCTTGTAATCACAAAAAACTAACTGCAATGATGGCTAGGATCATGATTTCCTGATTTAATTTCACTGTTATGTATAGTATGGCACCCCCATATAAAGTAGAATTTGCAGGAGAAAATCATACTTATTTCCCATTTTATCTTATGATAGTCTCACAGAAAAAATTAAATTCTAGGCAATTTTGTGATCCATGCTTTCCACTGTACATGATTATCTAAAAATCTACCTTTTCCAAATTCATGCATTTTTAATATTCATCATATTTTTAACTCTATCTTACACTGATGGGGGAAAAAATCACTCTCAGAAAAAAAATGAGAAGGTAATAAAGTTCTTTGGGGTCATTTCTGTTGGTACTTATCACCTGGGAATGTTTCCTCTCAATTTTCTTCTATTTTCCTGGATACAGAAATAAAGCAGCACATTGGGGATAAGTTTTAAAGTTGTTTTTCTTTCCTCTTTCTATGAGATTTTTGTCTACTTTTATGAGTTAAACTACAGGTCTATAACTCCTTCCATGAAATCCTTGAGGCCAGATGAATTTTGGACTTCAGAAAAATAGCATGGTATATATACCATACATTATGTAATACTCTCAATGGAGCATGGGGGCAATAACCTATAATCAAACAAATTAATATTTTAAAAGCAGCCAAATGACTGAATATTAACACTACATTGGATAAAGGCAATAGATGAGTTCATATTAGGTCAAGTTTTGCAGCCAATGGTTCCTTAAAAATTTTTTAAATTTTTATGTTTTTGAGAGAACAAAATAGTGCGTGAGTGGGGAAGAGGGAGGGGCAGAGAGAGAGAGAAAGAGAGAGAGGTAGGGACAGAATCCCAAGCACTTAGGCTCCATGCTCACTGGGAAACCCGATGCAAGGCTGGACCCCACCACTGTGAGACCATGAGCTGAGTCAAAATCAAGAGTTGGATGCTTAACTCACTGAGCCACCCACATGCCCCCAAATTGAGTCCTTAAAAATAAACAAACTTCTTTTCAATTTTTAGAGCTTTCTGGATTTGGGAATTGCAGACAAAGGGCCATGAGCTTGTATAATTTCTTTGTGGCTAGTCCCAAATCTCTATCTTCACTTTTTTTCCTATGCTCTCATCTTATTTCCAGCTGACTTTCATCTCAAATTCTACATGCTTAAAACAAAAATAATCTTTATTCTCCTTTCAAGATACTGTCAATGCTATCATGATTTCTCCATTATCAATATGCAAACGATGATTTTAGCTCCTTTCGTAATTTTATGAGTATTATTTTTTATGGTAGTTACTTGCAACCCTTTCTTTATGTTACCAATGACACTAGAGTCCAAGTTCCTACCTAAGGTGATAGTATGGTAATATATATTATTATTTATAAATGTGTTATGCTGTAAACTATCACCGTATAATACAAAATTTCATTCTTAATTTCTTCCTATAGAAGTTCAAAATTTCTCCATAGAAATACTTCTAGGTTACCATGATACCTCACAAAACCTGATCAAGCGTGGTCAAACATGATCCTACTGCCAGAAGAGTACTTGTCAGTGGTGGGAGAAGCTTCCCTACAGCAGGTAACCTCAGGCCAGGGGATATCAGGCCAAGAGGAGCATCAGAAGTTTTATTCCTATACTGTAATATTTTTATCTATGTATGATAATTATGTACATGTTCAAAAATGCTAAAGATAGATTTCATTTAATAAGGAAAATAAAAGATAGATCCTCCATAAAGAGTTGGGTTCCTGAGAGAAAACAGTTCCAAGAACCTATAAAAGCACATTATTCTAGTTAAATAGTTCTGAATCTGGTGTAAGGGCTTTCGAAATTGGGTTTGTAATCACCCAGGGGTGTATGCATGTTCCTGGGTCTATGTTGGTGAGAGTGAGTGAGTAAAAAGCTGGCAGAAGAAAAGCAAAGATGCACTGGAATTACTTAAACTGAAAGCACAGTGTATGGAACTAAGCATTAAGACCGCATTCTGTAAAAGGATGTGATGCATATCATGATTACATAAAATATTTCCTTTGGAACGACCCATTGTGCATTTCACAAACTATCAGAAATGTCCCTTTTGGATTCCTTTGAGGAGCGGTTATAGTCTGATGAAATTAGCACTTGATCTCTATTTTACTTCCATTTTATTTCATGCACAGTTTTCAATCTTGTGACTGCGACTCATAGTCTTGAGAACTTCTCTTCAAGCTTGTTAGCAGCTTGTTCTGTTCAGCAAAATGTCACATACCACTCCAAAAGAATCTCAAGTTGTCTTGTTAGCAATTATCAGATACAAGAGAAATGATATAAAGGACAGTCCACAAAAGTCTTTACTGCATGCTTAATAGCAGGAAACAATGAAATAGAACTTAAATTTTAAGAAGTCATGAGCTAAGTAACAGTTTCCCTCTAATAAACGATGTTTCCTGAAAGCTGGAACTTTATACTGTCATACACAGCTTTGCTTATGTACATACATAGTTGGCAGGGTATACATTTAACTTTCCCCGTGGAGTTTACATTAATGGCAAACGCTACCAGCTATAACTGCATGTCAACATTCTTAATCAATACTCAGGATTCTGATACAATCTGAAGATGGAAGTGTGCCCCATGTATTTACTTGGTTCAACAGGATTTTATGGAATGATTAAAAAATACTAATTAAATTCTGTTATTTGTTCACTTTTTCTAAATGTGAGAAAGTTTTATTTATTAGAATAAATAGTTGAATGCTTTTTCAAACCACAGAGCCTATATCCTACCCCATCCCATTGCAAAGGACTCTGTCATTGTTGGTGCAGAGTTTACAATTGAAAAGTCAACAAAATCCTATAGCAGAGGATGGAAAGACAGTAAAACATTTGTCCTGTTCACAATACAGATAACATGAAAGCAACATGCAAGGTCAAAGTGAATAAATATCTATATATTACTGTTAGGGGAGGTGCATTCCATGCTCTAAACTTCCTTCTTTAATGACATTACTCAATTGGATAACTTCTGGCTGATAAAGCTCAGAAGATCAAAAACAGAAATAAAAGCCGCAAAAGCTATTCATATTATAACTGCTATATTTAAAAACAAAAACCAAAAAGAAATGCAGATTCTCTGAAAAGATGTTTATGTTCTTCTTCTTTCTTTTTAACGTTTATTTATTTTTGAGACAGAAAGAGACAGAGCATGAGCTGGGGAGGGGCAGAGAGAGAAGGAGACACAGAATCTGAAACAGGCTCCAGGCTCTGAGCTGTCAGCACAGAGCCCGACTCGGGGCTTGAACCCACAGACCGCAAGATCATGATCGGAGCTGAAGTCGGATGCTTAACCGACTGAGCCACACAGGTGCCCCAAGATGTTTATGTTCTAAAAGATATAATATATGAATATATTATTAAAACAGAATGAGAAGGTGGATTCTATTTTTGCAATAATATAATTTTTGGACATCTTACAAATTATTCTGAGAGAGAGAGAGAGAGCACGCGGGCAGCACTGGATAAATGAAATAAAAATTGACAGCAAATGCTTAGAAATGGAAATCTATTAAACAAAGTTTCATAAAATGAGAATGAATTATCAGTGAGTTTTGGAAATTCTTCTCTTCTCTACCCTCCCCATCAATCTACTTTGCTGAAAATGAGGATTTGTTCTACATTTGTCAGATAAGGCAGAAGAGAGTACGCCAGTGGTTTTTCCAGTTGTCACTTTTTTGACTGTTTCTCAAACAGAAGCAAAATCAATACAAAACTATTAAATGCCTTAATTTCAAGTTAAGAATGAAAAGATCTGAAATTATTGCATAAGCTGTACACAATTAAATAGCAAACATGATATAATTTTAAGTACACGTGAATAAGATCTACATATTTTGTTTCTGAACAAAATGAGAAGTTTTAGCTGAGTTGCCAATTTGCATTAGGTATTATACTCTAACATGATGTCTACGGGATTGTTGCAAGTAAATTTTAAAAGAGACATCTCTGTGAGGGGAGTCATCCACAGGGTTTATATGAGAACTGGACTGCAGGATATGTGAAGGGGATTTCTGTGGGTCTTTCCCCCTTACTCCAAGCCTAAAGACGGGCTTCAGAGGGACCACTTAGAGAGCTAAAATGAAGAGTGGTCACTGTGCATTGACATCTGACATGAAAAATAGGAGGCATGAGCTATTGACTGAGGCTCTAGCAGGGAGAGAGAAGGAAGAAGAGCAGGGAGAAGACAACAGACAGAAGGGAAAAGGAGGGGGCAGGTGAAATTGTACCACGAGCCATACTTCCAGCTACAAGGGCAAAATATATAGGACTATCTATGTGAACAAAAGGGGTCAAGAGGGAAAAAAGGTTGTCCTGGAGCTATGTGAAATAATTCTGCCCAAAAGATCACCCAGGAGGACAGTAACATTCTTAGAGAGTCTGGATGTATTCATTTTCTTTTCTTTACCTTTTTTTTTTTTTTTAAAGTTTATTTATTTTGAGAGACAGAGAGACAGTGAGCAGGGGAGGGGCAGAGAGAGGGAGAGACAGAATCCCAAGGAGGCTCTGCGCTGTCAGCACAGAGCCCAACGTGGGGCTTGATCTCACAAACTATGAGATCATGATCTGAGACAAAATCAAGAGTCAGATGCTTAACTGACTATGCCATCCAGGTGCCTCTGGATGTACTCGTTTTCTAAAGTGAGACTGTATATTCCACAGAAAGTGAATGTTAAGGCTTTTTATTACCGTAGAAAAATGGATCAAAAAGTCATGGACCCCCTGAGTTTGTATCCTGTATCAGAGGAACAAATTATCCTACTAAATACATTTTAAAAGGACAGCAGGAGGCAAAAATTAAAGTTCATTTTAATGATTTCATCAATCTGTAAGTTCTAATTTTCAAGTATGGCTATACCGCTGAATTCACAAACTGACTACATATTTGTAAAAAAGGCATTTAAGGAATATTGCATATTTAAAGTTTCCCCATTCTCATATTTTTTTACTTCCTGTGAGTTCAGTGTTCACTGTATTTGAGTTAAACATATTCTTAAAAGAAGATAAGTTACTAAAGAAAAGTCTGTACCAGCTCTCTTCTACATACAGAGTTTTTCTGTTTGCTCACCTTTGGACAAGTGATTTCCGTCTGCTGGATCATGATGAGAGCTGAAGCTATCAGAGCTCCTTGCCTCACATAGTTCACAGGGTCATTTGTCATCGGTTCTAGCAAATTAATTGCTTCCTGAAAGCATTAAAAAAAACTTTAAATAAAGCTAGTATTGCTGAATTTTCAAGTTAGTTACTGTCATTCTAAATCAGTATTTTCATCTAACATTGTAATAAGTTCATTAAAGACTACCTGCAACTGAGTATGCGTTAAATTTCAATATAATTGAATGTAAGTGAAAGGGAAGCTTAAAGAACACAAATGCTCCTATTGTAAAGTAAAAGAAGTCAAAAACAAAGTAACAGGAAGCAAGATTAAAGTTTGATAAACACCTATTATTTTCCAAGCAAAGCAGTATTTTATATGTGTTATCCTATATAGTTCTATTAATCCCCAAACAAACAAAATACAACATAAACCAATCATTATAAAGAAACAGAGTAAGAAAGGTTACAAAATTTGCCTAAAGTCATAGAAGTAGAGAACTCAGGCCAGTCTGACCTGAAAACCTGGAATAAGTAACCAACTTCTTTCAAATACTAGGGTAAGGTAATGTTTTTGATAATTTTATAAGACCTACCTAAAAATTATAGTGATATTTACCAGGATTTCCCTAATATTATATTCTTCAGAATAATCAGTCCTACGAAAAAAGGATTCCGCGGTGAAATAAGTTTGGGAGTTCCTGTGTACTATATTATCACCCCTCTTGGGGCGCCTGGGTGGCTTAGTCGGTTGGGCGTCCGGCTTTCGCTTAGGTCATGATCCCGTGGTTCGTGGGCTCGAGCCCCGTGTCGGGCTCTGTGCTGACTGCCAGCTCGGAGCCTGGAGCCTGTTTCAGTCTGTGACTCCCTCTCTCTCTGACCCTCCCCTGCTCACGCTGTCTCTCTCTCTCTCTCTCCTAGAAATAAATAAACATTAAAAAAAAACACACTATATATTATCACCCCTCTTGCAGATTCAAAAAATATATATAGCTTATCAAATGCTCTACGAATGTACATATCCTAGCAAAAGCTCCAAAAAGGATTTTAATTTTTAATTTTTATCTTTTTTACTAATAGTTTACTGTCTNCCTAAGCGAAAGTCGGATGCTTAACCGACTAAGCCACCCAGGCGCCCCTCGCCCCTCATAACTTCTATTAACACCCTGCGGGATCTTAGTTAACTGCCACTTTACAATATTCCTTCTAAGGTCCTATAGGTATAAATCTAGAGGAACAGAAAAATGGGTTTACAAGATAATCAAACTTCTTTCTTAATATAATATACCATTTCGTAAATATCCTTTGTTTCAAGGCCAAGGAAAGAAAAAGTTGAATCCTTTTTTTGGGAAAACAATTTCAGTTTTCTTTACATGTGTATTTACTTATTTAGTTTTTAAAATCAGTGTTGTTAACAGATACTATACACACCAGGTAAGTATATTCTTTCTCCCTATTTCACTGAAATATGTTGTGACATTGTGCAGAGAGGTTAAGTTTTTCAAATGTTACTCATAATACTGGCAACTGTTTCTGAGATAGTCATGATCCAAATATAATCAAATTTCCAACTTGTAAGTTAAAAGACATTAACTTGGTCTTTGGGCTATGTGATATAACCTCAGAGATAGGTATTTTAGAATAAATACATATTTCAGGTTCTTAAGAAACAAAAATAAAGCACCAAACCTTGGTCAGATAGGTATTGATAGTAGAGCACACAAACTATCTAGAAACAAAGCAGACTTGCTTAGTAGGAGTAATAAAAATTTTTCATTGAATTCACTTGTTCAGATGCTGTGTGTCAAAGAACATTTGCTCCCAGATATCATATTAAGGTTAGAATAATCTGGAAAGAAAAGAATCTAATTTAAAATATTTAACTTATGAGGCTTCCTATAAATGTCTACTGAAGACTTGTGGGAGAAAATACTTTGAAAAACATCGAAGTATATTTTTGCTATGTTTAAGATGTGTTTCCTAAAAAAAAAATGAAGGCAAATTTCTATAAGCTGTATTTTATATACTCAATGATATTTCTATTTTATTAAAAAAAATGTTCTTTTGAGAGAGAAAGACAGCACGTATGAGCAGGGGAGAGGGGCAGAGGGAGAGAGAATCTTAAGCAGGTGCCACACTCGGTGTGTAGCCCAACGTGGGACTTGATCCCATGACCCTGGGATCGTGACCTGAGCTGAAATCAAGAGTTGGATGTTCAACCAACTGAGCCACCCAGATGCCCCTACCCGATGATATTTCTAATAAAACTGATGATACATTCTCATGTAAGAAATTCTCTCCCAGAAGAAATGGAAACATTGTAAAAACAAATCTCTGTGACAGAGACTATGTCCAACTTGTTCACCATCATATCCTTAAATGATCTCTACCCCATCATTAATTTTTTTAAATTAATCAGAAGCAGGCTCTAGGCTCTGAGCACAGAACCCGACATGGGGCTGTAACTCACAAATCGTGAGATCATGTCCTCAGCTGTAGTTGGACTATTAACCAACTGAGGCACCCAGGCCCAACCCCACCCCCATTACTGGTTTGACAAATATTTAATGAAACCTATTGTGTGCCAGGTCTTGACTTTAGATTCTAGCAGTGAACATTCTGTTCTCAGGTGCCTTACATTTCAGTGGAGAGGAGACAGACAATAAATAAATAGGTATAAAAATATGTTGGGTGGTGGTAAGGAGATGAATGAGGAATGCTGGAAGGGAATGGTTCTCCATAAATATTTAGGTAATTCTTGTCCATGTAATGAAAATGCCCATTTTAATTCCTAGCTTCAGTAACGTTTTATAGGACTAGGAAAAGTTATTTGTATCCAATACTAACACCCTTTGAGAAAGTGTCAAGCAAATTAAAATTTAATTCCTGGATCAATCAATAAATACCTATCTATGTTTTATTTTATCTACTTTGGACAACAGAGGATAAAAAAGTGATTCCTTCTGGGGCACCAGGGTGGCTCAGTTAAGTGTATGACTAGCTCAGGTCACGATCTCATGGTTCGTGAGTTCAAGTCCCGCATGGGGCTTGCTGCTGTCAGCACAGAACTTGCTTCGGATCCTCTGTCTCCCTCTCTCTCTCTCTCTCTCTCTCTCTGCCCCTCTCTGCGCATGCTCTTTCTCAAAAATGAATAAACATTCAAAAAAAGTATTTCTTTCTCCCTGATGTAAAGATACCAGAAACATACCTTAATTATGTTCTTGTTCTAGATGTTTTCATTCTCATTATATTCGTGCTCTCTCTCTCATGCACTCCATTAAAAGAAAAAAGTTTGGGGCACCTGAGCGGCTCAGTCCTTAAGCATCTGACTTTGGCTCAGGTCAAAATCTCACAATTTGAGTTTGAGTCCCACATCGAGTGAGCTTGAGCTCCACTTCAGGGGAGCCCCGCTTTTCTTTCTTCCTCTCTCTCCCCTCATCTCTCTGACCCTCGCTCACTTGCACCCTGCTTCTCTCTCAAAAAAAAAAAAAGGAAAAAAAGTTCAGCTTGAGGCAGGGATCAAGGTGTGCGCGCCTGTGCTATGAAAGGCAAAAATGTTATGATTAGATCACTGCTGTAAATCAAGAATACTTGTTTAAGCAATAGTGCATTTCTTTATGAATCTCATGATGAACTATATTTTCCAATCATCTACTTATCTAACCCAACTCTTTATTTTGTCACTTTTGAGGACTTAACAAATATCAAGTTATCTATTATGTTTGTAAGGAGAGATCAGGCAAATAGCAGTTAAATGATTTGCTTAAAACAAAGCAAAACAAGAATCAAAGTGGGTTGATTTTGGTGGTCTCATGAGAATTTTGATTTCCACACTGCATGAAAATTAAACATGTAAATTAAATTCTTTAAAGAAAAAGGGTATTATATCTTTTTCTTTTTTAAAAAGAAATGCTTTCAAAGAGAAATTCAACAGCGTTGTCTCCATTATAGCCACCCATGTAATGCGCTGGTTTGTTCTTCCTTAATTTTTGTGTTTTTAATTTAAATAATCTCTGGGGCACCTGGGTGGATTAGTCAGGTTAAGTGTCCAACTCTGGCTCAGGTCATGATCTCGTGGTTTGTGAGTTCAAGCCCCGCATCGGGCTCTGTGCTGACAGTTCAGAGCCTGGCATCTGCTTTGGATTCTGTGTCTCCTCTCTCTGCTCCTCTCCTCCTTGCGCTCTCTCTCAAAAAATTAAGGAAAAAAAAAGTACTCTCTATACCCAGTGTGGGGTTCAAACTCATGACCCTGAGATCAAGAGTCACACACTCTTCCAACTGAGCCAGGTAGGCTCCCCTGGTTTGTTCATAACTGGCTTTGAGCAATCAGCATAGTAAAGTGAGGAAGGAAGTTCTGGTAAGCTTTGTGAGGCAAGGTAACTCTTAGAGATCACCCCACACTTGTATTTTTGCAGTGGCTACATCAACTTTCCTGTGAGGGAAAACAGTCTGGTGCCAGCAAAGAACTGACCCCACTGGCTTTGGACTTTACCTTGTTTCCGGTGCCAGCACAGCAGATGCCTAGGGCCATAGCAGCTCCATAACGCACATGAGGATTGTAACTCTCTGACAACAACGAAACCACGCTGGGGCACTGTTCCGGGGTCCTGATGAGAAACAGAGAAAGTGAAGACAGTGGTATAGGTAAAATATTTTAAATCAAGATGGAAGAATTTTAACCATTTTTTTTAAACTTATGGGAAACAACAATTATATTTCACACAGAAGCTGGAGAATTAAAAATTGCCCATGAAATTCTAATTATTGATATTAAAAATCTTTTTTCGATATTCAGAGAATATACACAAAGAAAGCAGAATGTATCAGTGATTCCTCAATCACAGCTCTGCCTTAAAGCATTACAGTCATTCTCTCATGCCTCCTCCATTGTGAGTAATAACCATGGGGATGTGGGAGGCACACAATGATTGACTGAATATAAAAAAATTGTTTTCCATTATTTTTGGGTTGGTAAGAACAGAAATTATTCTCTTCTCACCCTCTTCATACTTCAGCTAAGACAAAAAAACAGGACAACCCTGACTAATGAAGTACCTGACCTCATCTTTAAAAGACTATCCTGTTATAGTGGTTACTCTTTAGGGGGCAGTAACTAGAAGTGAGTTTAAGGGGGAGGTATGGGAGGTGATAACGATCTTGAACTGGGTGTGGGTTACACACTTGTTCAGTTGTGAAAATTCATGAAGCTGTAGACTAATTATGTATATATTCTTGGATATATTATATTCAGTAATAGCTTAAAAAACACTACCATATACTACATTTAATAAAGATTTTTTAAACGACTATCTTGCTGTGAATGAAACAGTAATTACTTACAGACCAATTCAAGTCTTTAACTCTGCGTTTGAACTATCCTCTAGCCTCAAACTTTAGTAAGTGGTAAATTCAAATTTCAAATGAAATAGAGGCAAATTTATGAAAACTGTTCAGAAAAGTGGAATTTTGCTACAAGAGAAGGTTGGGTTATTTCCTGCCTACAACTGAGTCCATCATTCTTTCTTGAAAATGTTCTCAGTTTGACTAAGCTTCCTAGTTGGAATAATTCATAAATAATACTAATGGCAACAATATCGAGGAAAAGTTTGGTACACGAAAGATGCAATGTACTAGGAAACAGAAGATCTGGATTCTAGTCCTAATTTTGGGAATTTCTTAGTATGTGACATTAGGCAAGTCACTTTCTTTTTTTGTAATTAGAGATAACTTTTTCCAAGAGTAATATAAAAAACAAAATGAGCAAATAACTAAAAATATGGTAATAACATATATACCTTCAGTTAATGCATAGTGACATAAATAACAATACGTTACGTAAGAGGAAGCCATGAAGTCATAAAGCCATGTTCCAGTTCCTGTTTTGTCTCTAAGTAGCTGGGCTAATTTAGACAAGGTTCAATGGATTCTGTCCCTTTCTATGTATGAAAAAAGAAGAATGGGACTAGAAGTTCTATAATGTCTGTCCCACTTTACAATTCCATAGCTTTTAATGAACCAAACACCAAAGGTTTTCAATCGATGTTCATTATTACAGAACATTCTTTAATGAGAACTATTCCTATGAGATTTAAAGTGATATTACACCAACAGGTTGTTGGAGAGTCATTCTACAACTTGTAGTTGATTTTTATTTAACTTTTATTTTTCATTCCTATTAGGCTAAGAACTTGAAGCTCTGTCCATAACTTGATACCAAAATTCTCGGATAGGGGTGCCTGGGTGGCTCAGTGAGTTAAGTGCCGACTTTGGCTCAGTTCATGATCTCGTGTTCCAGGAGCTCAAGCCCTGCGTCAGGCTCTGTGCTGACAGCTCATAGTCTGGACCCTGCTTCTGATTCTGTGTCTCCCTCTCTCCTTTGCTCCTCCCCCATTTGCACTCTGTCTCTCTCTGTCTTTCAAAAATAAATAAACATTAAAAAATGAAATATAATTCTTTGACAAACTCAACCATTTTGTCACCAAATTAATTACAAATAAAACCAACTCAACACTGCACATATCCCAAGGCTGAGACTGTGTTTTCTATTTATTTTATTTTCCATAAATTATTCGCACAGCGCTAGATACTAAAGACAAAATTATTATTATTATTTAGTAAAACACAAAGCTAAATTTATAGTTAGAAACTTAAACAGTAAGTATTTTTTACTAGGTTCAAGTCCTAATGGTTAATTAGCCTTTGAGAGAGGGTGGGAATCAAGCCCTCCCCTGTTCCCTTGCCCCCTTAGCTGCATAATTGAAAAAAAGGGAAAGTTAATTAAGGGCTAATGAAGTGTCTAAATTTTATTGTGCTACAAGTTCTCAGTAGGGAGACCACATAGAGGGCTAGGTAAGGCCTAATTTAAAAAATGAAACACCAACTGAAATAAGTACTTCATTCTTTTTTTTTTTTTTAAGTTTATTTATTTTGGGGGAGGGGCAGAGAGAGAGGAGGGGAAAAGGGAAGGTCTCAAGCAGGCTCTGCACTGTCAGTGCAGCGGCCCATGCAGGGTCATGAGACCATGACCTGAGCCAGTTGGACACTTAACCATCTGAACTCCCAGGTGTTCCAGCACCTAATTCTAATTTGTTGTTTGAGTACAGTTTCTTGGCTTGTAGCTAACGGTCAACCTGCAAACTTTACTAATAGACACAAACTTTCCACAGAGTAGGAACTGTGCAAGGGCATATGCGTAAGTCACTCCTATATCATCTGACCATACACGCATATATGAACTCCTTTCTTTCAACATACTGGCTATTAACTACTGTTTCTTTACTGAATATTTTGTGCAACCTCAAATCATACTAATAAATGTTTTAAAGAATATGGTGTCTGGGGCGCCTGGGTGGCTTAGTCAGTTAAGCGTCCGACTTTCGCTTAGGTCATGATCTCGCGGTTCGTGGGTTCGAGCCCCGCGTCGGGCCCTGTGCTGACTGCCAGCTCAGAGCCTGGAGCCTGTTTCAGTCTGTGACTCCTTCTCTCTCTGACCCTCCCCTGCTCACGCTGTCTCTCTCTCTCTCTCTCCTAGAAATAAATAAAACATTTTAAAAAAATTAAAAAAAAAAAAGAATATGGTGTCTTTTTTCTAATCTTTCTTCACTTAGAGAAGGAAAAATATAGCAATATAAGAATATAGGCAAAAACACCATTCTAGGCGGGTCTATCACAGTGGCAATCTGCTGAGGCCATAACCCTTGGGGTAGTCCCTCGGCAGAACTTTGAATTTATAATTCTCACTAGGTAAGTGCCATAGGATTAACATAATGACACAGGAATTAAGAATAGAGGGGCGCCTGGGTGGTTCAATCCATTAAGCTTCTGACTTCAGCTCCAGTCATGATCTTACGGTTGGTGGAGTTCAAGCCCCACAGGGGGCTCTCTGCTGTGAGTGTGGAACCTGTTTCAGATCTTCTGTCCTCCTTCGCCCTTTGTCCTCCCCCCACTCTCTCTCAAAAAATAAACTTTAAAAAAGAATTTTTAAAAAAATACACACTCTGTTACCCCAAATAGCCAAAGTAATATTGAAAAAGAAAACCAAAGCTGAAGGCATCACAATTCTGGACTTTATGCTGCATTACAAAGCTGTAATTATCAAGACAGTATGGTACTGGCACAAAAACAGACATGTAGATCAATGAAATAGAATAGAGAACCCAGAAATGGACCCACATATGTATGGTCAATTCATCTTCAACAAAGCAGGAAAGAATATCCAATGGAAAAAACCTCTTCAGCAAATGGTATTGGGAAAACTGGACAGCAACATGTAGAAGATTATGAACCTGAACCACTTACACACCATACACAAAAAACTCAAAATGGATTAAAGACCTAAATGTAAGACAAGAAACCATCAAAATCCTAAAGGAGAAAACAGGCAACAACCTCTTTGAGCTCAGCCACAGCAACTTCTTACTAGATATGTCCCCTGGAGGCAAGGGAAACAAAAAAGTAAAAATGAACTATTGGTACCTCATCAAGATTAAAAAGCTTCTGCACAGTGAAGAAAACAATCAGCAAAACTAAAAGGCAACTGATGGAATGGGAGAAGATATTTGCAAATGACATATCGGATAAAGGGTTAGTATCCAAAATCTATAAAGAACTTACCAAATTCAACACCCAAGAAACAAGTAATCCAGTAAAGAAATGGGCAAAAGACATGAACAGACATTTCGAAAGAAGACATCCAGATGGCTAACAGACACATGAAAAGATGGTCAACATTACTCATCATCAGGAAAATATAAATCAAAACCACAATGAGATATTACCTCACACCTGTCAGAATGGCTAAAATTAACAACTCAGGCAACAACAGATGCTGGCAAGGAGGCGGAGAAAGGGGAATACTTTTGCACTGCTGGTGGGAATGTAAACTGGTACAGCCACCCTGAAAACAGTATGGAGGCTCCTCAGAAAATTAAAAATAGAACTATCCTATGATCCAATAATTGCACTATTAAGTATTTATCCAAAGGATTAAAAATGCTGATTTGAAGGGGCACATGCACCCCAATGTTTATAGTAGCACTANATGTAAGACAAGAAACCATCAAAATCCTAAAGGAGAAAACAGGCAACAACCTCTTTGAGCTCAGCCACAGCAACTTCTTACTAGATATGTCCCCTGGAGGCAAGGGAAACAAAAGTAAAAATGAACTATTGGTACCTCATCAAGATTAAAAAGCTTCTGCACAGTGAAGAAAACAATCAGCAAAACTAAAAGGCAACTGATGGAATGGGAGAAGATATTTGCAAATGACATATCGGATAAAGGGTTAGTATCCAAAATCTATAAAGAACTTACCAAATTCAACACCCAAGAAACAAGTAATCCAGTAAAGAAATGGGCAAAAGACATGAACAGACATTTCGAAAGAAGACATCCAGATGGCTAACAGACACATGAAAAGATGGTCAACATTACTCATCATCAGGAAAATATAAATCAAAACCACAATGAGATATTACCTCACACCTGTCAGAATGGCTAAAATTAACAACTCAGGCAACAACAGATGCTGGCAAGGAGGCGGAGAAAGGGGAATACTTTTGCACTGCTGGTGGGAATGTAAACTGGTACAGCCACCCTGAAAACAGTATGGAGGCTCCTCAGAAAATTAAAAATAGAACTATCCTATGATCCAATAATTGCACTATTAAGTATTTATCCAAAGGATTAAAAATGCTGATTTGAAGGGGCACATGCACCCCAATGTTTATAGTAGCACTACCAACAATAGCCAAATTATGGTAAGAGCCCAAATGTTCATCAACTTACGAATGGATAAAGAAAATGTATACACACAACAGAATATTACTCAGTGATCAAAAGAATGAAATCTTGCCATTTGCAACAATGTGGATGGAACTAGAGTGTATTATGCTAAGTAAGTCAGAGAAAGATAAATATCATATGATTTCACTCATATGTGGAATTTAAGAAACAAAACAGATGAACATAGGGGAAGGGAAGGAAAAATAAGGAAAACAGGTAGGGAGGCAAACCATAAGAGACTCTTAAATAGAACAAAACAGGGCTGCTGGAGGGGTGTTGGGTGGGGGTATGGGTTAAATTAGTGGTAGGCATTTAAGGAGGGCCCTTATTAGGACTAGCACTGGGTGTTATATCTAAGTGATGAATCACTAAATTCTATTCCTGAAATATGATATGATATGATAACTAACTTGGATTTAAATAAAGTTAAAAAAATAAAAAAAATATATACCCTGTTAAACTCCCTCGTATTCCCTACCAAGACTAAATAATCTTAGTACCCTCAGTTTCGAAATGCCTACTGAATATTTTCAACCAAATATACCACGAACACCTCAATCAACAAATAAAATTTCATACAGAAAAAGGAATAAGGGGCAGCCCTCCCCTGAACTGCTTCTCTTCCCATAACATTTCATTTGCACACCCAGGAAACTCACATCTTTCTTTAATCATTCTAGTCCCTCATTCCCCACATCTTACCTGCCACCAAGTCACGTGAAACCCTTAAACCTTGTTTCTGTTTCTACTGCCTGTTTCAGGCCTCAATAATCTCTCACTGGAAATAACAGTGACTCCTTAAATAATCTCTCTGCCTTCTTTTCCTCTTGCCTTCATTTTGCTGTGGTAGTGAGAACATGGGTTTGGAATCAGAAAGACCTGAATTCGAATTCTAGCATAGCCATTTAATAACAGAGTGGCAATCACTAAATCTCTGAGCCTTAACTGCATTACCCATAAAATGGTGTTTGTTCCACCTTATTTATGCTGGGGAGAGCTGGTGGTATGTGTGATAGAATAGAATACTGTATATATTATAATGACTGACATGTAAACGCGTTACCAGAAATTGTCTTTGTTTTTTTTTTTTTAGTTTTTTTTTTTAATGTTTTATTTATTTCTGAGAGAGAGAGAGAGAGAGAGAGTGAGCGAGCGAGCAGGGGAGGGTCAGAGAGAGAGGGAGACACAGAATTGGAAACGGACTCCAGGCTCTGAGCTGGCTGTCAGCACAGACCTGATGCGGGGCTCGAACCCATGAACCATGAGATCATAACCTGAGCTGAAGTTGGCACTTAGCCAACTAAGCCACCCAGGCGCCCCTACCAGAAATTGTCTTTGGATCAGAAACAGGAATTTGGTTACTTTAGCTGTAGTCTGGGTTCTTATTTATAAAAAAGGGAAGGTAACTCATGCCCAAATATTCATGCAAAATAATATAAAGTGAGTTGGATATTAAACCTAGAAAGCTTGTTGTATTCAGGGTCTTGTCCTCCAGATCTCCTCACCAAGTTTTTAAGGAGCTAATGGCACAGAATACTTACCCACTCGTCCCTCAGTTGCAGGCAGGGTAGGACATTCCAGGGAAAACTGTCTCACACAAAAGAGCTTATTCTAAATGTATCTTATTGGGAAAAGTTTTCAATTAGCAATAATCGTGCCTTGGATAAACCTCACTAGCTACGATACTGCCTCTGCGCAAAGCTTCTAAATGTATCTTAAAACTTCACTTATTTTATGATGCTCACTTGT
This sequence comes from Crocuta crocuta, assembly GCF_008692635.1. Classification (NCBI taxonomy): domain Eukaryota; kingdom Metazoa; phylum Chordata; class Mammalia; order Carnivora; family Hyaenidae; genus Crocuta; species Crocuta crocuta. Next base: position 8,259,356 of record NW_027527429.1, read on the forward strand.
TAAAAAAGTATTATACTTAGAATAGGATATTAATAGTTTTGTGAGGTTCAGAAAAATTTTGCCAGCAAACACAAATACTGGGAGTTTAATGCAGAGCTTTACCTAGTTGATTACCATAAAGACTGAAATAGGTTGTGAAACTATAAACTCAAAGAACATAAAAAATTCTTGTCAAACTTCTCAGTCTATAACAGTTTCAATCCTGACACATTCTTCACTTAAAGTGTTCAGACAAGAAATGATAAATTTTTAAATAAATTAGCCTAGACGTTCAGTCCCTTCAAGAGTAAAATAAAGCCAGAATATTCTGTTTACTTTAATTTTTAGCAAGTAGCTCTAAAAGGACAAAAGAATCTTTCTAAGCAATGATTGGAATGTAAATATTCACTGAAAGCAAAATTTCTACACATTAATCTTTGTCTAAACATATAATACACACAGAATGTATATATAAATATAAAAATTTTACGGTAACAGTTAATAAATGAATAAATGGTAAAATAATTATCACCATCACTTTGAGGCATGGAATGAATTAATGGACTTTGGGTAATTATCAATGGTTACTAACATCATGAAAAGAGAAACAAGTAGACCTTATGTGTACTCCCAGCCCTGTCCCTCCAAAGGCGGGGAGGGGGGAGGGAGGAAGGGAGAGAGGATTAGGGAGAGACAGAGAGAAATTTAATATCAATGTGACCAAGCTCTGATATCCAATTATCAAATTAAAGGAAACAGAGAAGACCAAAAACCACATTATTTTACATACAGGGATGCAGGGTGCAATTAGCAAAATCCATACTGTGGAAACTTGACAGTAATAATGACCTGTTTCTTCAACAAATAACTATAAGAAGGAAACAAAAAGAGGTGAAGAAAAGCAAGAGATGGGGAGAGATTAAAAGAAAATACACCAAATCTCTAATAGTAGTCCATAAAGCTTGCTTTGAGTTATTTTAGGTAATTCTGACTTAATTCTTAGTTAATTCTACTTAAATCTTAGCTTTTCTAAACAATTATATCCCAGATAACATCACAAAATAATTCCTGTCATTTGATATACTTGCCATAGACTCGTATGGGCATTTATAAAATAAAGTATTGAAATGACTAATCCCTGATCAGCAATAAAAACTCATCTCTATGTCTCCATGAACATATTTAGAAAAAATGTCTAGAAGTGATCAAGTCACAGGAAAATAGTGGATTTTGTCTTATTGGGGAGGGGGAGGTAGAAAGCAAGGGATTCAATAATTTGGAAACCACTGTATTAGCATAAAATGTATCACATCAGCTTTTTCCACACATTTATATTTTCATATGTTAAATTTAAAAGTATATTACTCAATTATAAATTTGTTAGCTGCATTTGTTTTTAACCATGGAGCTGGAGCACCTGGGTGGCTTAGTCGGTTAAGCGTCCAACTTTGGCTCAGGTCATGATCTCACGGTTCACAAGTCTGAGCCCCACATCAGGCTCTCTGCTAACAGTGTGGAGCCTGCTTTAGATCCTATCTCCACCTCTATCTGCCTCTCTCCTGTTTGTGTGCTCTCTCTCTCAAAAATAAACATTAGAAAAATTTTATAAATACAAATTGCTACTTTACCATAATAAGAAACATGGCTCTTAAAATATCAAACTTCAGGGGTGCCTGGTGGCTCAGTAGGTTAAGTGTCTGACTCTTGGTTTCAGCTCAGGTCATGATCTCATGGTATGTGAGTTCAAGCCCCTGCTTGTGATTCTTTCTCTCTCTCTCCGCCCCTCTATCACTTTTAAAAGTTTACTTAAACTTTTAAAAAAGGAGGGATTACTTTAAAAAATATATCAAATAGCATTCCTGGATTTAGAGAAATCTGTAATATTAAAAAAGTTATAGTATATTATTAGTACATTCACATCACCCCTTAAAATACGCAAACCAAGAAAAGTCATACAGTATGAGTGGAATGCTATCAACTTGTAGATTATTAAAGATTTTACTGGTATTTCTTTGATTTTATTTTTTTTAACATTTATTTATTTTTGAGAGACAGAGAGAGACAGATCATGAGCAGGGGAGGGGAAGAGAGAGAAGGACACACAGAATTGGAAGCAGGCTCCAGGCTCTGAGCTGTCAGCACACAGCCCAACACGGGGCTCGAACCCACCATGAACTGTGAGATCATCACCTGAGCTGAAGTCGGACGCTCAACTGACTGAGCCACTCAGGCATCCCGGTATTTGCTTGATTTTATAAAAGTGAAAATGTACTTCAATTCTCAGAAAGTTTAATTCAATTCTGATATTTAAATAAGTGTCCTGATAATAAAAGTCTGTTTCTAATAGCTGATAACAGGGATTACTGACGACTTGCAGAGCTGAGCAACTTCACATAAAATATTTGGGTCTTTCATGATCATCAACTATAATTCTAGATATAAGAATTCTTTTGATTAAAGGACACTGTCATTTCATGACATCAAGTTGTATTACAGAGCTTCACTGATATTTTAAAAAATCTTAATTCTTCTGTTCTTGACAAAAATAGATACAGCCATAAGCAAAAATTGCCAGAATCAACTTTTATAGAAGTCTGCAATCTAGTTAAAACTTACAACAACCAGGGGACAGCTTAATGAAGTACCATTATAAGTGAGACCTATGACATTTTCAACTGCCTGCCTACCACCCCTACTCCTGGAGAGACTGGTTGGGTCAGTGAAGAGCACAGCCTGCATCCTGGTACAGGCTGCTAATGAGAGGGAGCAAGGAAGACTATTCTCACAGAATTGTGACTATGCTTCAACCTGTCTGGTGGCTCCTTGAAGCACCAGTGCAATAGTCTGCCTTTGTTTCTCCAAACTTAGAATACTCCCAGGGCTGGAGCAACTTCCCTTGTGACATTTGCTGAAAACACTTAAAGGCAAAAGTACTGGCTATAACCGTCAGAAAAGGGGTTAATGGTCAGGACAGGAAATAAACAGACCTTTTCTTGGAAAGAAAAAGGCTGAGAAAGGAGATACGTGGGGTTAATAAGGGCTTCTAAAAGCTCCCGTGTATACTGGGGGAATTGAGAATACCACATGCATACTCAGGAAAGACTGGAGAACTGTAAACTTTCACTTGAGGCTCTGCCCAAACAGGAAGCGAAGGCTAAGGCAGCGTGGTAAATACCCGGTTAAGTGTTGAAGGAGCACCCTAGCACATAGCCAATTTGCAAAGACTGGGAGAGTCTTTTTCCTTTTCCCTTTATTTTTCTTTTCTTGGCTTCAGGTACTGAAGGAAACTATCAAAAACACTAGCTGACCATTAGGCTAACGTAACAGAGACTTAGGTGGCCCATTCATAAGAATATAGACTTTATAAAGCTACTTCAGAAAAGTCGCCAAACAATCTGTAACAAGCAGCAATAAAAAGTCTGATTTCCTTTGCTGCCACAGTATAATGTTAAAAATATCCAGTTTTCAATAAAAAGTTAAGAGTTATGCAAAGAAGTAAGAAAGTACAGCCAATTCACAGGAAAAAAAGGAATTAATAGGGGCACCTGGGTGGCTCAGTTGGTGAAGCATCTGACTCTTGGTTTTGGCTCAGGTTATGATCTCATGGTTTCATGAGTTTGAGCCCCACATCAGGCTCTGTGCTGATAATGTGGAGGCTGCTTGGAATTCTCTCTCCCTCTCTCTCTCTCTCTGCCCCTCCCCTATTCAAACTGTCTCTGTTTCTCTCCCCCATTCACACGTTTGTTTCTCTCAAAATAAATATATAAACTTAAAAAAAATAAAGAAAAAAAAAAGAAATTAACAGAATCAGTCCCCGAGTAAGCCCAGTTATCAGACTTATACTAACCGAAATATATTGAAAGAGCTAAAAAAATAAAAAATAAAAATAAAAAGGAAAATAATTAAAGGAAACATAAGAACAATGTCTCATCACATAAAGAACATCAATAAAGAGGTAGAAATTCTGTACATACACACAGACACACAGACACACACACACACACACACACACACACACACACACACACACACACACAAAACCAAACAGAAATTCTAGAACTGAAAAATATAAGTAAAATGAAAAATTTACTAGAGGGGGTTTAATAGCAGAACTGGATAGGCAGAAGAAAAGAATCAAAGTAGTTAAGGGGCGCCTGGGTGGCTTAGTCGGTTAAGCGTCCGACTTTCGCTTGGGTCATGATCTTGCGGTTCGTGGGTTCGAGCCCCGCGTCGGGCTCTGTGCTGACTGCCAGCTCAGAGCCTGGAACCTGTTTCGGTCTGTGACTCCCTCTCTCTCTGACCCTCCCCTGCTCACACTGTCTCTCTCTCTCTCCTAGAAATAAATAAAACATTAAAAAATTTAAAAAAAAAATGAATCAAAGTAGTTAAACTGACAATATTAAGTTAGATTAATTGAGAACTGATGTTAGGTAGATTGAGATTGTCTAATCTGAGGAGCAGAAAGAGAAAAGAATTTTAAAAAATGAATCTGTGGGACACCATCAAACACACCAACATATATATACATAATGGGAGTCCTAAAGGGAGAAGGGGGCAGAAAAAACATTTGAAGATATAATGGCCAAAACTTTCCAAATTTTGATAAAAGGCTAGAACTCAACAAACTCCAAGCAGGATAAACTTAGACATCAGTGGACAAAAAGACAAATACTATATTCTAGTAAGAGATTTACAATAAAAAATAAATGAGGGGCACCTGAGTGGCTCAGTCAGTTGAGCATCTGACTCTTGATTTCAGCTCAGGTCATGATTCCACGCTGAGCATGGAGCCTGCTTAAGATTCTTCCCTACCTCTTCTCTCTCTCCCTCCCTTCCTCTACCCTGCTCCCTGACCCACACCCTCTGTCTCTTAAAAAAAGAAAAAAGATAAAGTAAGTAAAAAGGCGACAGGCAACTGGGTAGCTCAGTCAGTTAAACATCTGACTCTTGATTCGGCTCAAGTAGTAAGACTGAGCCCCATGCCAGGCACCTTGCTAGGTGTGGAGCCTGCTGAGGATTCTCTCTCTCCCTCTGCCCCTTCCCCCCCCCCCCCCCTTCCCACCCCCTAAAAAAAAAAAAAANTCAAGATAAGGGGTATTGGAAGGAAGAGCCAGGAGAGGAGGGTTTTAACAGTATTAATTACAGCAGTCAGGGTAGGCGTCCATGATAAAGTGATATTTAAGCAGTGAGGAAGCAAGCCAAGTGGCTATGTGGGGGAAGAGTGGATTAGGTAGAGGAAATAGTTCATGAGTGTCCCTATGATGGAGCCATGCCAGGCATGTTTGAGAAGCAGCAAAGGCCAATGGTTTGAGTGTAGTGAAGAAGGGGAAGGATAATTGAAACTATGGCCAGATCATAAAAGCTTCACAGGAACTTTACAGGTCAGGGGTTTATTAAGACTTTGGCTTTTACTGTGAGTGAAACAAAGGGCCAGTGGAGATTTGGGAACAAAGGAATTATATAATTTCACTTGTTTAAAAAGGGTCATTTTGGGTGCTTTACTGAGAATAGAGGGCAAATGTAGAAGAAAGAAGAGGCTACCTAGAAATCCAATCAAGATATGATGGTGACTTAGGTGAGATGGTAGTCGTAGATGTGGGGGGGAATTTGGTATACGATTTTGGTATATATATATTGAAGGCAGAATCAACAAGACATTTTATTTTTTTATTTTGAAAGTGGGGTGGGGGGTGAGGAGTAGAGGCAGAGAGAGAATCTCAAGCAGGCTCTGCGCCACCAGCACACAGCCATACGTGGGGCGCAAACTCACCAACTGGGAGATCATGACTTGAGCCAAAATTCAGAGTTAGACGCTTAACCAACTGAGCCTTCCAAGTGCCCCAACAAGATTTCTTGATGGATAACATGCAGTAATGTGAGATAAAGAGACTGGAAGGATGCAAATACCTTTGCTAAAGATAAAGAGACCAATACATAGAGCAGATTTGGAGGGAAAGAACAGAAGTTCAGTTTTAGGCAATCTGAGTTTCAGACTGCCCTTTTAAGTCAAAGATAGAATCTGTTCAATAAATTAAAAAGAGGCGCCTGGATGGCTCAGTCAGTTAAACATTCGACTCCCATTACTACCTAAAGCACTCTACACATTCAATGCAATTCCAATCANGAACTTGACGGAGGAACAAGGGGGAGAAGAAGGGCGGAAATGGTGGGGGAAAGGGAGAGAGGCAAACCATGAGAGATTCTTGAATGCTGACAAAAACTGAGGACTGATGGATGTGGGGGGAGGGGGGGATGGGCATGGAGGAGGACACTTGTGGGGATGAGCACTGAGTGTTATGTGGAAACTAATTTGACAATAAACTATTAAAAAAAAAAACAAAAAACATTCGACTCCTGATCTCGGCTCAGGTCACGATCTCATGGTTTGTGGGATCAAGCCCCTCATCAGGCTCTGTACTGAAATCTTGGAGCCTGCCTGTGATTCTCTCTCTCTCTCTCTCTCTCTCTCTGCCCCTTCTCTGCTTATGCACTCTCTCTCTCTCAAAATAAATAAATAACTTAAAAAATAAAAAAGTTAATTAAAAAGGCACCAGGGACAAAATTCATTATTTTAGAAAAAAATGCACCAATTAGGTTTTTTTGGTTATGGTCAGATTAGAGTCTGAATCTGAACTTAAAGCTACTTTAGTAAGAATTTATCTGGAGCTCTTGGTAAATGACACATTCTACACAAATCAACTTTCCAGATATTTGAAATTTCATCCTACTATTAAGAGTCATACTTTTACATATTTGTCATTTTGGATGGCAATCTTTTAAAAAAATTATATCACATATTCCTGCCATCCAAACCAGAGATGAATAAAGATGATTTAACCTTTTCTTAAATATGTAGAAATCACCACTCTGGTATCAAGTTATTATACCACATAAAATTGTGAAGGGCTGAGTTACAGGTGAGCCATAAGACTCTATTCTGAGTAGACCTACGTGCCTGTACTTTGTATTTCCTGTTTCTTCAGTGGGACCCCTTTTACTATCACCAAAGTGCTTGTCCACCTTAGTTAGTCTACTATGAAGCAAGCAGGGAAATGCCTGTTAAAACAGTCTCAAGAGTGAATTTTTCACTGAGCTTTATTTTTTAAGTTTATTTATTTTTGAGAGAGAGAGAGAGAGAGAGACAAAGTGTGAGCAGGGGAAGGGTGCAGAGACAGGGAGAGAGAAAAACCCAAGTAGACGCCACACTCACATGGAACCTGAAGAAGGGCTTGATCTCACAACCATGAGATCATGACCTGAGCTAATATTAGGAGTCAGACAATCAACTGAGCCACCCAGGTGCCCCTATCACTGACCATTCTTTTGTACTCTTTAGATTTACCACCATGTGCAAATGGTATTTTCATTAAAGAGGGGAGAGAGAGATGTTTCTGTGAGTGTACATGTAAAGAGATTTGGAATGAGGACTTAGAGGCTGCTATCCAACTAACATACATGAGGTTTTAGAGCAGTTTATAGTTATTGCCAACTGAGAGATTTGTCTACCTTTCATCTATTTATTATTATTTTGCCTTCTTCCTGATTCTCAGCTATGCTTCTAAGAACCCAACGTCGCCAAACAAGTAGTCTGAACTAGCTATGCTTCTTAGCCATTAAGCCAATTTAAAAATAGAAAAACAAAAATAATCTAACTACCACTTTTAACTACTTACAGTTAAGATTAAAAAAAAGTGAGTGAATGTGGGTGAGAGGGTTAGTACTGGCAAAATATTATAACAGTAATAAGTCATCATTTAAAAAATAAACTCCATGAATATTTTAAAAACTTTTTATCTATAGGGGCACCTGGATGGCTCAGTAGGTTAAACATCTGCCTTTGGCTCAGGTCATGATTTTACAGGTCAGGAATTTCAAGACCCCTATCAGACTCTGTGCTGACAGCTGGGAGCCTGAAGGCTGCTTCAGATTCTGTGTCTCCCTGTCTCTCTGTCCTTCCTCTTCTCGTGCTCTCTCTCTCTCTTTCAAAAATAAACAAACATTAAAAGAATAATAAATAAATAATAAACTGTTGTATCTACAAACACAAATCCATTAAGGTTTGTTTCAGACAAGTCTTTTCATTGAATATAATGTTGCTATTTTGTGACAGGTACTAAATTGTGATTCAGAATAAAGCAGTGTTTCAGAATATTTCCATATTTCTGAAGAAAGTCCTGGCACATAAAAATCCACTTGAGTATTATTTTATATTTTTCACTCAAAATGCATAGCAAATATTTTTACAAAATACTGAATTTTGAGTTAAAAAAAAGGCATCAAATATTGAATAAAATCAAGTGCTCAGTAGAACCGAAATGAATCAAGTATTTTCCACACAAGCTAAGGCATATAAATTTGAAACAGAAAAAGGGCACAAATGCTATGGCTGACCTAGAAGTAATTAAACATTTTTAAAATGAGGGATCTATGGGACTCAATTGGTTAAGTGTAGGACTTCAGCTCAGATCATGATCTCATGGTTCATGAGTTTGAGACCTGCATCAGGCTCTGTGCGGACAACTCAGAGCCTGGAGCTGCCTTAGATTCTATGTCTCCCACTCTCTCTGTCCTCCCCACTAGTGCTCTGTCTCTTTCTCTCTTCCAAAAATAAATAAATCTTAAAAAAAAAAAACACATGAGGGATCTATAATGATTTTTTAAAAGGAAATTTTGAGAATGCTAGAAGTCCTAACGCTAATAAGCTAGTTTTACAGTTTAGAAAAAAACTTTGCATAGCTGTTAAAATTTTTATACCAATTTTCTGAAATAAGGCAGAAATACATTTTCATTACATTCTGTATGTTTTCCCCAATATATCTGTGGGGGGAAAAACTGCCAAAGAAGCAACTCCTCAATCCAGAGGCCATCTGTTTAAAAAATGAGCAACGAAAGCTTCTGCTAAAACCTATGTATACATGTAGAATTCAGACCTTTCTGTACTCTTCTATATAAGGTTGCAACCAGAGAGAATTAATTGTGTTCCGCAGCAAGCACATAAAAGCTGGATAAGAATCTTGTTTTGAAACTAGATCTCTGGAAACTGCTATAAGGCTTACAGGGCAGAATCTTCACAGAATGAAAGCTCTAGAATCTCTAGACTTATTTTTTCTCAAATGGGAAAAACAGCTCAGTATTAATCTGAAACAAAACTATCTTAAACTAAAATGACAGAGGTTTATTTCAGTCCCCCAAATATCAAAGAAAGCTCTTATGATTACAACATGAATAGGGTCATGAACTGGTTCAACATACTTAACTGGTAGTTTTATGAATTATAATGAATGCTGCTACTCTCTAAAAATGAATGTATCAAAGAGGAAATAACCTTCTTGGCAGGCTTGCAGCTATACAACACATTTGTTTCATTGCTTTCAAGTGCCAGTGCTGGAAGCTCTGAATAAGTCAATGGGACGACTTTAGTCACAGCAGCCAACAGGTCTACTGAGCAGATAAGATGACATGCTTGAGAGATTATCAATACGAGGTAAGTATTTAGCAAATAATCTAAAAGGGTTTTTTTTCTTCAAAAAAAAAAAAAGAAAAACTGCTATCATATCTTTCATTTCTATTCAGTGGTTTAAAAACCTAAATGAAAATTTTACTGATGTTAAAGGGGAGATATTTAATGGAGGATTTACAGATTTTATGAATAAATGGTATAACCTTCTCTTACCTTACCCTCCTTCTCAAGGAAACTGGAGAGGTTAAGGAAGAAAAATGATTACTTAAAACAAAACAAAAAAAAGAACTGTTTGAAATTTTGCATAAAGTGATACATTTGGAAAATATTTGTTATTGCAGAAACAGGCTTTCTATGAAAGATAAAGTTACTCAAAACAATTATTTGGATTCTATTAATATTTATTTTTTTCCTTCTCACAAACTAAAGAAATTCTAAAATGTTTCATAGAAATGTCATTTATACCAGTATTAAGATAAACCTGATCAGATAAAACCCAACTACAAATAAGGATTTCTAGTTGGTAAATCATTTATTTGGACCTTAGGTGGGCTTGAAATATTTCTAGGTGAGTAATAAGTGTGTACCAAAAAGTTGTATTCAGAACTATTTAGTGCTTTGATGTTTTTATTCTTATGTACATAGTCTAAAATAAAGGTAAAAAGACATTCAAGGGTCAGGAAACATCTAGCTTTTTTTTTTTTTTTTTAAACTACTGAAAAAATTAATGTATCTCCTGTTTTGTAACCTGAGACATATCAGGAATATGACTACGGAACTAGGTTGTGTTGCCACAAACACAAAAGAGATTTATTAAGATGGGAATAGCTACTAAGTTCAAGGGTTTAACTGTTTTTTTAAAATAAAGAAATAAAATAATGCAATTCACATTTTTTATATCTAAAGGGAACTCTTGGAAGTCACTGGCACTCAAATTCAGACAGGAGTCTACCACTACCACAAAAAAGGAGAGAGTGAGAGAAACTAATCAACAGTCTTTCTTTCACAGCTATCAGTTTCTTTCAATAAGCCTTATGGGACTGGAGCCTCTGCAGAAGACTAAACACTTACCTACAGAAATGGACAGATGATGTATGCTTTCACTTTAGAGAACTTGAAAATATTTTTTAAAGGAAGAGGTCAACTTTGGCTTTGAGCGTTTATTTGGCCTGGGTACAATGCCTTTAAAAAGCAGATGACCAGCTTAGCTACTGACCATGCTGACCATTGTCTGGAATTGGATCAAATCACACAAAAACAGCGAATGGCCTTCTCTTATAGAATATCAGAACAAAGCACAATTCCTGAGCACATTTTGCAGAGCTCATTTGATCACTTAATCTTTGCTAACTGGTCTGGATTACAGACAGAATCGATACCAGAGGAAATGAAACAGATTGGTGAGCAACAGGGAAATAAACCGCGCTGGGCTGCTCTTCTGATACTGATGGTGATAATACCCACGATTGGTGGGAATATCCTGGTTATTTTGGCTGTTTCGCTGGAGAAAAAGCTGCAATATGCTACCAATTATTTTCTAATGTCCTTGGCAGTGGCTGATTTGCTCGTTGGATTGTTTGTGATGCCGATTGCCCTCGTAACAATAATGTTTGGTAAGTATTTCACTTTGTTCCTGACCTCAAACCACAGAACTGTGATATACTGTTAGAGAAATGGATACTCATTTAGTCTTTAAAGATGAACTTACTATTTAAAGATACAGTGAGTAAACAGACTCTTATTTCCATCATTTCCTATAGTTGGTAATCAGTTTTAAAGAGCAAAAAATAATTTCTTAGAAACAATTCTACTCCTTCCCAAGCCATCATTTAAAAAGTCATCCAAGTTACCAATATCCATAGATTCTGCATTCATTGCCTAAAAATCATAGTCAAGAACAGACTTAACTTCCCCATTATTAATACATTTTTCCCTTGACAAAGTACCAGCTAGGACACTTCTGTAATAGTTATGTGCTCTGCTATTTATTAATAAAATTTTTAATTAACTAAATTCTAATTTGAATCACCAAACCCCAATTTAAAATTGGAATTGTTCTAAAAATTCTTGTATTTCTTAATCGTTTGTATACTTTAAACTTAAACATAATTCTTACACATGTCATGTTAAGAAAATACTGTTTAGTTGCTAAAGGAAATGGTCTGGCTCACAGTGCCCTAAAAGATGATTCATCTGTTTAATTTTTATGATTTCTGACCATCCAGATCCTTGATACATGTAAGAAAATTCTGACTTAAAATTATTTAAAATAACTTAGCAAAATTATTAAAAATAAATTATTAAAATAAGCTATCAAACCCTGAGTTATTACAATAAAATATAGTTTGATATTAAAATATTAGTTTGTTATAGTAAAAAGGATAATGATATTAAAATGAACTCATCTTAATTTATGTGTATTATCTCTGGTTAATAGAATGTGGGTAAGTTCAAATAATTCTGCTGATAAATTATGAGGGCTTCTAAGAATCAGAATTAAGAGGATATTTAACTTATTCAATGCCTGGCATAAATTGGTATTCCATTTATTAATTGCTTGAGAAAAATGATTATTTGCAGCATATAGCACTTCTTGAAATTATGTTTATATAGTAAAGATAAAAATACTTCAGGTTAGAAAAGTAAAGTTTATTAAACTAGAATACATATTAGAAGAAGAAAAACTCCAATTTAAACTATTATATTCAGGTTAAATGTTACATTTTTAAGTAATTATAGAGATATCTAAAATTAAGTATCTGATCCCCCAAATATCAGATGGTGACCAGCTGAAACTTCCTATTCTAAATCCATTTACCCAGGCTTTAAATTCTTAGCAGGACACGCAGTAATAAATAAAGTTCCACTTCTTCAACTGACTCTCTACTCATTAATAATGTCTATCTTTCCCCTTCTCTTCTATAAATCTGTAACCTTTTGAATAATTTAGTGCTACCTGTAACCATGGAAAATAATTAAGATATCTTAACTGAAAGGAGAACCTAAAGGATCTTAATTCTGAATAAAATTAAAGAGAAATAAAATGAGGATTATGTAGAACCATTTATGTATATTTGGTAAAGACTGTACAGAAATTTGATTCAAACTCTTATCTCTGCACACACAATACTAACTTAACAGTAAAATCACACGCTTCAAACTGTGCTTTTGCTAGGCACACAGCAAATGTTACAATGCTCATCTTATACTACCATAAATTTAATTGATGTTATATTGAACAAATGAGATAAAATGAGTTACACAGAACTGAATTTCAACTTTAAAGTCCATGAGCTACTAAATATCAAAAATCTACTACATGAAAAAAAAAAAATACTGTGGTAAATATTCAACTTATCAGCTAAATAGTTAACGAATCTTAAAAAGCAAAGTTCTATAGCATTAGAGTGACCTGATAAAACACAAAAACAGATAAGAGAGATAATTCCAAGTATTCCACAGGAAAACAGTAGGAATCTGTAGCTGACCACTAAGTTTATATTAAAATTTTGGGGGGCCTAAAATATTCTTGGCAATAAACGTTAGCAGAAAACTCAACATATTTTAACATAAAATATATGGAACGTCTTCCTACTTTTGTCCTAATAATATGCTTTAACTACATTTCATTCTTTCAAATGTTTATTTTTAAGTACAAAATAAAATCTTTCATAGTCCCAAACACTTTACTATCAGTAATTAAGCTCTATAGAGGGATTAGATTTTTGAAAAATAAACTAACCTGGGAATTTAACCACTATTTAGAAAATTATTGCATTAAATTCATTATTGAAAACACTCTTCTATTTCTATGAGAAAGTGTATGAGAAAATGCATGCTCTGCTCTCCAAAAAGCTTCAAAAGGATACATTCATAAATTGGGAACTGCACATACTATAAATTGGGACCGGATTTCAAATACTAAGATATTTTGATAGGCTTTCACATGTTAACAAACACAAAGACTTTCTAAATTAATGCATTTATAAGAATTTCTGATTAACTCTAAAAGGCAGGAACAGATTTTGTATATTTTTCTTTCATTACAAGGATAATCTTCTGAACTTCTGAAATTGGCACAAACAAAAGAGTCCCCAATTCTGTTCACATAAAAAAATTAACTACTAATGAGCGGGTATAAGTGATTTTAGTTATCTCAGGGCAATTTAATGAAATTAACATAAAAAATTTTACATTAACTAATGTTCTAATAAAATTAAATTTACAAAAAAGGAGAGAAGTTACAAATTTTAAAACTGGCTCTTATGTTAGAGTATTTTATTGAACCAATGATTTATATAATATTTGATTATATACTGTTTGAATTTTTTTTAATAGAATTTCTATTTTACCAAGATTATAATGACTGGCCTAACATGGTCTCTCAAATGAATTGTGATGTCTTTGTCAATTTTTTTTGCCATTTCTTCCACTCTGGAAGCACTAAACTTAACCTTTGTTTTATAGTTCCAGTTTTTACTATCCTGCATATAATTATTAATATACACAGTCACACGTTAGTAGCTTATAACAGAAGGCTTGGAAATGCCTATATTAGAAATATTGAATAGGATGCAAAGGAAAATAGATCATATGCTAATACAAAAAAGACAAGATGTTCACAGTTTAAGAAATTCTCTGAACTTTCCCTTCTCTCATTGAATAAATGATTAAAAACGTAAAGGAGAAAATAACAGTGTTTGGTCATTCATCGGTCATTACTGGTTTATTTATAACTTAAGTTTTAATCCATGCCTCAGGATTATAGTTGAAACAGTATCTGCCGTACGGCTGGAAGAGGGTGTATAAAATACAATGACTGAAAGATACAGGTTCAAAGCAAGATGACCCAGCCTCTGAATCCTGGTTCTCCTGTGTTGGCTTAGGCAACTCAGTCACATCACTTCAATCATTGCAGGCATCTTGTGAAATGGTCAAGTAGGACCGCATTAGGCACTAATAATTGACCAAGTGGAGTATGAGTTTATATACTTAAATATGCGATTTAGTTTAGGTGTAAGTCTGACCAGAGATGAAACAGATGTACCGCAGTAAAAGAAAAAACATCACTTATTCATTTGTGCAGTGAAATGCTGCTCTACCTAATTCTTAAATGAGGGAGCAAAGCAATTAAAGGTACTTCTTTTTGGAAAGTGGAAATGTAAAAATCAAGAAAAGAAAATTTCCTAAGTATTAAATCACTTGAAACATTTAAAACACTATCATATTAGACATCTAATCCCAGAATATTTTATATGCTCTAATGTACTGGGAAAATGACAACAAAAACAAAATAGAAGCTTCATAATAAAGACTGAAGCGTTGATCTAGGTCTCCCTTTTCTGGAAGATAAAGGTAGAAAAATAAGAATTTCTGAGATTTAAAAAAATGGAATTTTGAGAACTATGCCTTTTCGGATTATTAGGCTACTTAGGACTTGTCCTGCTTTAGTATGAGCACAGCTCTCTGGGGGCAGCTTTAAAAAAAGTCTCTTAGGGGCACCTGGTGGCTCACTCAGTTAACTGTTAATTTCAGCTCAGGTCATGATCTCATGGTTTGTGAATTCAAGCCCCATGTCGGGCTCTGTGCTGCCAGTGTGGGACTTGGAACTTGCTTGGGGTTCTCTTTCTTCCCTCTCTCTGCCCCTCCCCTGCTCATTCTCTTTTTCTCTCCCTCTCAAAATAAATAAAAAGCATTAAAAAATTCTTCTAAAATCCTCAAAAGGCAAATATCTTATATCCCAGATTTACAGATTAATTTTAATTACTTTCTGAACTAATAATTCAGTTTCCCAAATTAAAGACTTCCCTAAAGATTAGGCAGGTTTCAGACAAAATGAGTCCATCTCATCAAGAAATGGAATTTCTGGTTTAAAAAATTCAGGTTTTTATACCAGTTAAAAAGAAAGCAAAATAAACAAATACACATAAATAGCTAAGCATGGAAGCGCACATAAATTATTTATGCTTGCTATTTATATATATATACATATATAGAGAGAGTTAAAAATCAACTTTTGCAAAAGGCATACTTTCATGACAAATTTAATTAAAAGTTAAACAGTTAAACATGTTCCCATGCTTTTTAAAGAGTACAGATTTAAGTTCAGTTGGACACATGCACTCATTTTTCTTTTTTTAAACAATCTTTCTTTGGAAAAATTTTTTTTGAGAGAAAGAACACATGTACTCAAGGAGGAGGGGCAGAGGGAGAAGGAGAAGGAGAGGGTGGGGGCGGGGGGAGAGAGAGAGAGAGAGAGAGAATCAATCCCAAGTAGGCTCCATGCTGAGCTGATGTGGGGGGCTCAATCCACAAACTTGGGATCATGACCTGAGCCAAAATCAAGAGTCAGCCTCAACCTACTGTGCCACCCCGGTGCCCCTGGATACATACACTCTTGTTACAGCAGGCAGGGAGACAAACATACTATAGCAATGATACGACTACATTTCTAAGGAGCAGTGTTTTTAATAGCTGGGCTAGTTGGCTAGTTTTTGTCAGACAATAATACTAATAAGAACTAACATTTACTGAGTGTTTTCTCTATGCCAAACATTGTCCTAAACACTTTATCTGTAGTAAATCTTCAAATCTATCCTATAAAATTGGTATCGTAATCATCATGTCCCTATGTTTTAAGAGAGGACACAGGAATAAATAAATGGAAGAGACATAATTTGAATCTGGGACAGCAACTCCAGAATTCACACTCTTCACCTCTTCTACATTGCTTTCTCAAATGAAATGGGAAATTATACCAACCCAAACAATCATATTTGGCAAACAGCCAACATTTACATCTTAAATAAGTATCTTACAAGGCAGCCATTGGGGTGCCTGCGTGGCTCAGTCAGTTAAGCATCTGACTCTTCATTTAGGCTCACTCAGGTCACAATCTCGCTGACAGTGCAGAGCCCGCTTGGGATTCTTGCTCTCAAAATAAATAAAAATAACGGCTTAAAAAGAAAAAAGGACAGCCACAGAATGTTCTCTAGGGACAAGCCAGAACCCAATTTTTAATTTTATTTTTAAAAAACTTTAAAAAAAATTTATTCATTTTTGAGAGACAGAGCGTGAACAGGGGAGGGGCAGAGACAGAAAGAATCCAAAGCAGGCTCCAGGCTCTGAGCTGTCAGCACAGAGCCCAACATGGGGCTTGCAACTACAAACTATGAGATCATGACCTGAGCTGAAGTCGGACACTTAACTGAGTGAGCCACCCAGGCGCCCCTAGTTATTCTGAATAGTAAGAAACTTTTCTAACCTCGAGCCTATCAAATTAATGCCGACTGAAAACATAATTTTAGAATGAAAGTATCTGGACTAGGGAAAATCCCTTTATAACTTGAGAATGTCTAGAATTGCTTTTAATTGGTAAAAATTCTTAGATTTTCTGAACCTATTTAAGCAATCAGACAAGCATATGAAAGATTTCTATTAATTAAATGCAGTCATGTTACTTTTATATTCATTTCATAAAGTCTATTGACTAGTATTTCATGAAACTTGCAATCATAAAGGTTAACAATCATAGAGATCCATCTTTCTTAATCCTAAACCTATTACAGTCTCCTTTGTTTAATCACACCTCAGTACTTCTACTGTTAGCAAAAATACTGACTGAAATAATAAAATTCTAGTGATCTGAACTAATTTTAATACCCACTTTGCATTCCAAAATTGGAGTTTAAAAAATATAAAATAAATTCATTCTGTTGGAAAGTGAGCTTAACAAGGCTTCACAGGCTTAATTAAATGAGCACTAAAGAGCTTTCCCTTTTAGCCCACAAGTGGGAATATTTAGGTCAAATAGTCAATTTTCCAAAGATCTGTCCTTTTTACATGAGAGTTCTACTGTGGCTTCTTGCTCACAGCTACTAGATTTATGAGTAGAATTTTCCAGATCTTAATTTAAAGACATACAACCCATAATTAGAAAAGCTAAATAGACAAGTTTAAAACTATGATCAGAATCTCTCATTGTAGCTCTAGACTTGAGTATTTTTCTGTCTTCTACTCAGTCCTAAATGTAGAACTTCACTACAGTTCAGAATGTAGCCTCATTTCAAGTCCTTTCTGCTGCAAAACTCTCTCAATCATATGTGATTATTTTCACTCACTTAGACTTAGTTTACTTAAGCTCAGGTCGACTGCTGCCTTTCACTGTTCAAAGTTCTTTTCCACTTAACAGAATATCTGAATACTATGTATTCTATTTTTTTTTTTTAATTTATTTCTAGGAGAGAGAGAGAGAGAGAGAGAGAGCGAGTGAGAGCGTGAGCAGGGGAGGGTCAGAGAGAGAGAGGGAGTCACAGACTGAAACAAGCTCCAGGCTCTGAGCTGGCTGTCAGCATAAAGCCCGACGCGGGGCTCGAACCCACGAACCGCAAGATTATGACCTAAGCGAAAGTCGGACGCTTAACCGACTAAGCCACCCAGGCGCCCCTACTATGTATTCTTTTAAAATATTATTAGATTCTTTTTAAAGACAGATTTCTCTGCCATACTTGATTTCTTTATTTTGAGAGGTCTTCCATAAGTTCCTTTCTATGAGGCATTCTGAGCACCTATCCTATACCAGCAAACAAATATAGTTGCATCTTTTAAAACCCAAGACACAATCTTTCCCAGAGCCTTCTAAAACACTGCTCTCAAACATTAATTTGCATACTTTTAAAAATAACATATTCAAGCCTATCTCAAAACCCTTTCCCTACACTATAGTCTTTTTTGTTGTTGTTCTGGGATGCTAACCTCTCTCCACCCTCAGGGTTTCTGAATTTAAACAGATCACAATTGAAGAGTTTCTTGGTGCTCTGAAATCCTAAAATGGTTATCTTGGTCCTCCTTCAATTATCCTAATCATTTTATACTTGTCAAAGTCAGATCACTGTGGAAAAACCAACAAAAGTAATTTATGTTGTCAGTGCACATACAATTAAACCCTAAAAAGGATTTAGATATTCTCACATATATGACATTTGCTTCAAACAGAGGTAGTTTCCTTTTATAACAAGTTCTAAAATCTGTGTGTGCGTGTCTTTTAGTAAAGTGGATTCTAACTGGAATATTCTACGGCAAACCCTATAATAAATTTTAGGTGTTTTAGAACTGCAAATATATATATGCTGGGTATATGTATAATATATAATATATCATATCCACATACGTATGGATACTTATCTAAGTAAATTTATTGGAAATCTATGTAGAATATAGTTATCATCTCCAAAACCTGAAAATTTCAAAGTTAGTATTTCTTAAGTGCTTAAGACTACATGAAATATTGAGTAAATGTTTTATAAGAGTTTGTTACATAAATTAAGTACTATGTCTAATCCTTGAGACTTTTTAAACAGTAGTCCCCAGTAGTCTGGAGTGAATGATGGAATATGAAAAGATAACAATTTACTTTTCTTCAGAATGATCTGAAGCCATTCCTTTTGCAAACTTTATCAAAGAACTACTTCTGTCAAAAAGAAAACTCAAGTCATTCCACTTAATTATTTCACCAAATGAGAGTTTAGTATAAACAAAGATCATGCTGCTAGTTATTGCTAGAACTGAGCCAAAATCCCACGCCTCATTGAGACTTCCATTCATTTAAAAAAAAATTTTTTTAATTTTTTATTAGAGAGAAAGAGAGAGAAGAATCTTTTTAAAAAAATTTTTTTAAATGTTCATTACTTTGGAGAGAGAGCGAGCACATGAGCTCACACACATAAGCGGGGGAAGGGCAGAGAGACGGAGACACAGCCTCCAAAGTAGGCTCCAGGCTCTGAGCTGTCAGCACAGAGCCTGACGCAGGGCTCAAACTCACGAACCGTGAGATCATGACCTGAGCTGAAGTTGTACACTTAACCTACTGAGCCACCCAGGTGCCTGAGAGAGACAGAATCTTAATACGGGGCTTGATCCCACAACCCTGAGATCATGACCTAAGCCGAAATCAAGACTGGGATTTTGAGCACCCAGGCGCTCCTACACTGGAAATTTTTAAAAGATCACAAAAGGTATAGACAAAAGAGCAGTGGTATGCTAAGGACACTAAACTACAGATTTTGAAAAAGAGTGTTGTAATTATTACACAAAATAGAAAATATATTTAAACGGTATCATATGCAGAAATATACTGAATTATTATTGACCTCATTGTCTTAAGTTAAACATATTGTGGAGGTTAAGTCATAAAATTTCAGATGAATAACATAAAAAGTTTAAAAATCGATGGTCACTTTAAACAGAAACTGCAGATTAAAGATTGCCATTTTGCAGGAGAACATGTTTTTGTTTTGTTTTTCAGAGGCTATGTGGCCCCTCCCACTTGTTCTCTGCCCTGCCTGGTTATTTCTTGATGTTCTTTTTTCTACTGCATCCATCATGCATCTCTGTGCCATTTCAGTGGATCGTTACATAGCCATCAAAAAGCCAATCCAGGCCAATCAATATAACTCACGAGCTACAGCATTCATCAAGATTACAGTGGTATGGTTAATTTCAATAGGTATGTGGGGAATGTCAGGGTGTGTGGGGTGGTGTAAATAAATAGCCTTTGGTGCCATTTGGCTAGGAAATACACCAGACCTGGTGGGCTGTGAAACCCAGCGAGAGGTCAAGGCAGGCTGCTGATACGCCAACACAAGCTCCTTATGCCATGTCATCATACAGCTACTAAACCACACTATCAGCAATACATGTGAAAACGGAGAAAAGTTCACATCCTCTGAAGGAACCATCTTTACAATGTTTACTGAGATCTCTTCCTACTTTAATTCTGACATGCAGGAAGACATGAAAACTGAAAACAGTTTTCATTTTTGTCATTAAGGTCTAGGCAGCATGCAGAATCGCAAGTGGCAAAAAAATAAAATGCATCTTCAATCACATTTAAAAAGATAGACAGGAAATGAGAAAAAAAATCCAAACATTTTATATGCAGATATTAAAAATCATAGATTAATCTTGGAAGCCAATATGTGTGCAGACTAACATGTCTGCATGTTTTGGATATATGTTTAATCAGAGATTTTAAGAGAGATACAAGTGATATTCAGAAATGATTTACAGAAGTAAATATTTCTTCTAAACTGTTTTATGCCTTTGTGCCCATCTTCAATGCCCAAAAATAGCTACTAAAGTAGAGTACCTTAGCATCAGGTACAGCATAAAAAGCTCAAACCGTTTATAAGTTAACATGAGAAAAACAAATAGATTCATAATAGTTACTATGATCATTACATTAATAGTCTGACAAGCAGGTTCATTTCTTTTTTTTTTTTTAATGTTTTATTTTTTTCTGAGAGACGGAGAGAGACAGCATGAGCAGGGAGGGTCAGAGAGAGAGGAAGATACAGAATCTGAAACAGGCTCCAGACTCTGAGCTAGCTGTCAGCACAGAGCCCGACGCGGGGCTCGAACCCACGAACCGCGAGATCATGACCTGAGCTCAGACGCTTAACCGACTGAGCCAACCAGGCGTCCCAAGCAGGTTCATTTGTTCCTAGCAAATAAAGAAATCAAAGAGGAATAAAATCAAGAGAGAATGCTAAAAGGAAAACAAGAATAAGACATGCTCTCTCTCTAATCAGAATAGGGACACTGGGTTAAAAAAAAAGCAAGAAAGCAAGACAATGAAAAGGACCTTTATATTCCTGAAATAATGATACCAGGGCCAAACCTCCTCTGAAAAGTTTAGAGGTAGAAGTAAGGAGTGTTACTACTCTGGCTTGGGAAGAAAGTAGGATCAAGGAAAAGACTATTCAAAATGGATAAATGTGCAGGCAGTGAGATAGGACAGTTTTAGGAACAAACGCTGATTAACAAAGCAGAAGAGGCACCCCAAAAAGAAGCTAGAGAAAGGGTATGGAAGATAATGGGTAACAGTTACCAAAATTTAAAGTGGAAAGGAGGAAAACTACAGTAGCTCATGGCAAAAGACCGACATCTTTCTGGTAAGCTCACTGCAATGAGGGAGAGGAAGGGGGAGACACTGTGAGGTGTGTGTGTTGAGGTAGGGTGGGGAAATGGGCAAAGGCAGGGAGAAAACAGGAGGAACGATCTTTAAGAAGAATGAAAACATTTGAAACCATGAAATATGATCAAGCCAATAAATAAACAGCCTACTGTTAGAAGTGATACTTCAATTAAGGCTGGGTCACATGAATCCATAAACAGATCAAATCTTTGAGTACCCATGATATGCTAGGTACCAAGAATACAAAGATAAGTAAAAAAAGAGCCTTTATATTCAAGGAAGGAAGATAATAAAACAAATTAGACTACTACAAAGTGTTAAGTATACAGAGGGGAAAGGATAAAAAGATGACTCCAGACTTATAGCTTCAGAAGGGATCTTATAAATCCACTTTTTCCCTTTACAGATGAGAAAAGAAACCTAGAGGTTTTAAAATGTTGGCTTAAAGACTGTTATCAGCTTTTCAGCACCAAGGCCAAGATCAATGCTCTGTTCATTTCATCACACTTTGCTTTGTAGAACCAATGACAATTAGGTAACTTTGTAAAAGAAAAAGCAGAGGGTAGTAAAGTTTAGTTTAGGTTTTAAATTCTGCAAAGTGCTTTGATAAAAGCTCAGTTATCCTAGGTAAGACCTGGCATATAACAGTTAAGGTATGGAAGAATAAGGGGAAAAGGTATAAAAAGTACTATTGAAGGGGCCCCTGGGTGGCTCAGTTGATTGAGCGTCCAATGCAGCTCAGCTCACAATCCATGAGCTTGAGCACCACTCCACACCCAACTCTGCTGCTGTCAGTGGAGAAACCGCTTCTGATCCTGTCTCCCTTTCTCTCTGCTCCTCCCCAACTCTCTCTCAAAAATAAGTAAACATGAAAAAAAAAAAAAAAAGTACCAGTTATTGACCACCAAGTTGGTTGAGAAGGTATTGTGAGCCTTGATAGAGGGTTAATGGAGTGTGAATACAGAGAAGGAAGAATGGACGAGAGGTGAAGATAACAGGAAAGAAGTTCCACAGTGATGAAGAGCAGCAGGACAAGAAAGGGAAATATCAAACGAAGTTCACAGTTTTAGATATGGGACAGTTTTAAGAGGGCTTATGGATGGCTTCAGGAGTCCAAGAAATAAATAATAAGAGTTGATACACCTGAAAGTAATATAACAATGTATGTTTAACTACATTGGAATTAAAGTAAAATTTAAAAAATCAGAGTTGAGTTCAAGAGACGTAAAATGACGGTGTTAGAAGGGTCATCAATGAGACGAAATCATGGAAGGTAACGTGTGGAGAGGCAACAGCAAAGTACTGAATCCACTGAGGAAGATGGACAGATGTCCTGAGGGCTGGCAGCTGAGGAGCAGAGTGGTATAAGCAGATTAAATAGACTTCAAAAGGGATGGGTTTTAGGGGGTAAATAACAGTGGAATGATTACCTAGAAATAACAGGGTACAACAGGGGTTAGCTAACTTTTCCTGTAAAGGGTAAGATAGTAAACATTTTGGGCTTGCAGGGTCTATATGGTTTCTGTCACTACTACTGAACTCTGCAGTATAGTAAAAGCCACAGATAATTTGTTAACAAATGGGTATGGCTTGTCCCAATAAAATTTTATTTACAAAAACAGAAGACAGGCCAGATTTGGCCCTCATGGTGAGTATGCTGAGCCCCAGTGTAGAACAAGAGTAATACAGAATCCTCTTTCGAGTGGTGTACCTGAGGAAAAGTAGAAAAAGCAGTCTCTCTGTCAGAAAAGATTTGAGGAAGATACTTTTGGCAAAGGTTCTTCAGTAACCATAGAAAGGCTGTGTACATGACGAAGTACTTTCAGATTCATAGAACACAAGGATTCTAGAGGTTTCGAAAGATCAGTTAATTTAGACTTCTGCTGTTTCAGAGGGAAAGGATGCAGGATAACACTTATGTACTTGTCTTCCTAATAAGCTACTTCACTAGGCAAGATCACATTTAAATACCTACTTCATGGTACTTAAAGTATTAGAAGATTAGCATAAGATACATTTCTTTCATCTCTATTAGAGGAACTCTCAACTCGAAAATAAATTTTATGATTCATATCCTCTCAAATTTTTAAGTAGCATTATTTAAAAAAAAATGAACCCTTTAGTTTTCTCTGAGTCAGAGGAAAAGATGAAGACATTCATGAATTTCAAAAAATGAAAATGTCTATTCAATGAAACTGCGTAGCCTCAAAGATAATAGGTATCTATCCAGAATTAAGATATTGCAGGAACGTACTGTGAAGTCTCTTTATTATGTAAAGATAAAAGCAAATTCTCTTCTGAATTCCTTTTCCTTAACCTGGGATAGATCAATAAACAGATATAAATGAAGACATTCTCTGCTATTTCATGGACATACTACAGATTTAAGAAGCTTTTTTTTTAAAGTTTATTTATTTTGAGAGAGAGAGCGTATGCACGCATGTCAGAGTGGGGAAGGGGAAACAGGGAGGGTGAGAAAGAGAATCTCAGTATGCAATGCCAGCACTGAGCCCAACACGGGGCTCCGTCCCACAAACGGTGAGATCATGACTGGAGCCAAAACCAAGAATTAGATGCTTAACATACTGAGCCACCCAGGCACCCCAGGGAAGCTTTAATTATAAACTTGAAATCACTAATCAATTAACTGTTTAAAAACAGTTTAAAAACAGTAGGTTTGTTTCCTTAGCTTCTACTGGTTAAATCTTCCATGGATTAAGTGCTTTGACAAATTCTGCATTGTGTGTATCAGGAATTTACAATACACTAACCACTAATCACATAAAGTCACTAAGATAAACCCTAAAAGGACATAACCTAAGAGTCAAAAGTCATAAAATTAACTAGATTTATCTTGTTTCTTCTTCCTTAGGCATTGCCATTCCAGTCCCTATTAAAGGCATAGAAACTGATGTGGCTAACCCAAGCAACATTACCTGTGTGCTAACAAAGGACCGTTTTGGCAACTTCATGCTCTTTGGCTCACTGGCTTCCTTCTTTACACCTCTGGCAATCATGATTGTCACCTACTTTCTCACTATTCATGCTTTACAGAAGAAAGCTTACTTGGTGAAAAACAAGCCACCTCATCGCCTAACATGGCTGACTGTGTCTACAGTTTTCCAAAGGGATGAAACACCTTGCTCATCACCTGAAAAGGTAGCAATGCTGGATGGTACCCACAAGGACAAAACTCCACCCAACTCAAAGAATGATCTACTTATGCGAAGAATGTCCACAGTTGGGAAAAAGTCAGTGCAGACCATTTCCAATGAACAAAGAGCCTCCAAGGTTCTAGGGATTGTGTTTTTTCTCTTTTTGCTTATGTGGTGCCCCTTTTTTATTACAAATATAACTTTAGTTTTATGTGATTCCTGCAACCAGACTACTCTCCAAATGCTCCTGGAGATATTTGTGTGGATAGGCTATGTTTCCTCAGGGGTGAATCCTTTGGTCTACACCCTCTTCAACAAGACATTTCGGAATGCATTTGGCCGATATATCACCTGCAATTACCGGGCCACAAAATCCGTAAAAACTGTCAGAAAATGCGCCAGCAATATCTACTTTCGAAATCCAATGGCAGAGAACTCTAAGTTTTTCATGAAACACGGAATGCGAAATGGGGTTAATCCTGCCATGTACCAAAGCCCAATGAGGCTCCACAGTTCAACCATTCAGTCTTCATCAATCATTCTACTAGATACACTTCTCCTCACAGAAAATGAAGGTGACAAAACTGAAGAGCAAGTCAGTTATGTATAGAAGGAATGTCAGTTTTCATCTAATGTAATGAGTATGGTGATGAAGCAGATATAAATGTACCAAGAATTATATATAGAGGAACTTTGCCATGTATCAAATCATCTCTTTATCAAGATTATGTAATTTTCTTTATTTGGACAACACTACTTCATGAAAAAAATCATTTTGTACAGCTGCAAATAAAAATGGTCCAGCACTCTGGCTAAATGTTAAGGTATTCAAATGAAATAAATAATAATTTCAAGCTTAAAAATAAACAATGTCACTATTAAGAATTTGTTTAGTTCCTAATTATATGGAAAGCTGTGCTATGAGTGTCATTTTATTAAACGACAAAATGCATTAACCTCCTCAAAGCCTTAAAAATATAAGGCATAACACAGAACAGTGATAGGAACAGAAGACTGAAAATAAACACATAATAATCACATCTTATTATGGTGGTAAGCTAAGATTGTCATTTATAGTCTGGCTTACCTAGATGCACTCATGATTTTGCTTTGATCAGGAAACTTGTCTTGATGAAAGGGGCAGAGAGGACAGTGGTTGGATACCACACAAAATAACAGGATCTTATAACTGGAGCTCTTTGTTAAATGGCTCATACCAGGAATCTACTCAGCAGAGGTGGGGCTAACTTAGAGAAGGAGGAGGAAGCACATGAAGTCACTCTTGGGTACCCGAACCTCATTTTGTTCCTTAAAGAATATGTGCAAACTGGAGCCATGGGATCTCAATCCAGGGACCTAAACTTTAATGGCCACATCAAACTGTGATCATGGCTGCCCAAGCTCACCCAAAAACTCTGTTGAACTTCTGGCATTTTTTATTCACCCTTTCCTTATTTCATTTTGCATTGCAATATCTGGGAATAAATCCAAACTGTGTCACTAGCTAGCTGACTGACTTTATGAAAAATACTTAAGTTCTCAGTTTTCTCATGGACATTTCATATGGTTCTTATAAGAATTAGTACATGTGGGCAGTCTGTACATGCTAACCAGTTCTATTTACTTAAAATTTGATATTTTATTATTAAACTATTCCCATAAATGGTGAACAAATTTAGGCTGAGGGGGTTTACAGTGAAGCCAACCCACATCTTAGCTTTTCCTTTTCGTGTTGACCCATTCTTATGTCTCAACCTATTTATTACTGTATTGCTCTCCCTTTCCAGGTGATTAAGTTTAAGAAAATTACTTCAAGAAATGCATTGGCTGTGGAGCTCAGCATATGTGAACCAGATATATATTCTCTACATGGCAGGATTCTTTCCTGAACACAGTGAGAACACAGACCTTATGGGCTCTATGTCATCTGCCAGAAAGAACAGATTACAAATTTAATCCCTAAATCTCAAAGCTTTAGCCACTCTTCCCTACCAGTCTAAAATTCTTAGCAGCATTAAGGGTGGCCCATTTCAGATAGGCAAAATAATCTACATTCCTTAAAAAAAAAATTGTTATCTCTTGTAGTTCTAGTCTCTAATATGATGGGTTTGACACACAATAATATTTATATTCTTACAAAGTCACATAAGATTAAGTTTTCTGGTGTCACTTTAAAAGTATCACAAACTGAATCTTAAATGTCTAAAGGCAACCTAATTGCCTAATTCCTTATTGTTTCAGGAAATCTAAATACTAAAGATGGCACTCACCCTGGCAAAGCTCTACCCCTTGACAAACTAGATTAGATGGACTACCTTCTTACATGCTCTATACCGTCTCCAAACTCGTGTATGTGCTTAAAATAATCACACACCTACAAAATTAACTGTATTACCCTTAAACTGGTTAGCTTCAATTCCTGGGGGGAAAAAATCTGCTTTATAGTTAGCTGAGAGATCTTTCTCAGGTTAATGAGAAATCGTTCAAGTACTTCCAGGAAATTGTAGAAAATAAAATACAACTGCAATATAAACTATTTCTGAAAAAGTACAACGCGCACAAACTTTTATCAATT
This sequence comes from Crocuta crocuta, assembly GCF_008692635.1. Classification (NCBI taxonomy): domain Eukaryota; kingdom Metazoa; phylum Chordata; class Mammalia; order Carnivora; family Hyaenidae; genus Crocuta; species Crocuta crocuta. Next base: position 8,286,499 of record NW_027527429.1, read on the forward strand.
TGATACAAAACTGATACTTCCATTTCAAAATACTTTTAAAAAATCTTAATTTTAAAGCAAATTTCAGATGGTTAACCACATCTATGGCAACAAAAAGACTCTATCTACAGTTTTATCTTCAAAGACAAAGAGTAGACTATATGTCTTTAATAAATAATTAAATTTCCAAATTTCCAAATTAAATAATTTGGAAAAAACTTTCATATTTATTGTTAACTATTGGAGGGGGAAAAAGGTATAGAAAAAGGTTAAAAAAGAGAGAAATAAAGTAAAGAAGTTATAGCATCAAGAACATACACACAAAGACAATGAGGCAGAAACAGAATACAGACAATATGTGTCAAAATGATAAAAAAAAATGTGTAGATATTGTAAAGATGATTCATGCACTTGATGGTAACTAGTTGAGTGCTGGGGTTCCTTCAAATTCTAAGTATCTATAATGGTGCAACATTTTTATATTCAAGGAAACATTTTTTATGGTCATAAAAAATGTGTGCACCAAGACTCTCCCTTATATAAGATCCATCCATATCTGAAAGCATATTAATGCATACATTGGAAAATATGCAGTTCTGTATCATTATAATAATTGTTCTATAATGTTATAATTGTTATAATATAGAGTTATAGCAAAGATGACCAGGGGCCTCTAGGACTGTCTAATTTTAAGAAAAATCTATATCAGATAATTATAGCAACTTGGTTAAAACAGGTATGTGAAGACCAATGCTTCTTTTAATTTTTCTTCACTTTGCTTTCCAATGTCAAGTTAAAATAATTCAGATTATGCTCAGTTCCAACTGAGTTTCAGTCAATGCCAAGCATAGTACTGTACAAAGAGTTGTTATAATAGAATCTGCTTACTAAACAGATAACAATGGGCCTAATAATCACCTATTATACAAAAAATGTACTAGGTTCATTTCAACTTAGCAAGAATGTTTTTCAACTCAATTCTCAATATTTATCATATATACTATAAATAAATAACCCACAAATAGCAGTAGAAAGAAATAGTGAAAGTATTATAACTGTCTGGATTACCTGAGGGTAAAGGAGATAACAACATACATAAGAATTTTTAGTTTCCCACAAAGACAATTTCACCTTAGTGACTGAAGTACAAATACATGTTTACCCACATGTTTTCAGTATTCATATCCAGTAAGTACATTTGAAAAGAAGATTAGAAAATTAAGAAGAAATAAATTCTTAAAATATCGTTCAAGAAGGTCAAATGTCTGCAGTTAGTTTAAAAGTAAATCTAAAAGGGAAGAAATGATAAAATGGAGCACATTCTAAGAAAATAATTGATGATGTACCAGAAGACACTTAGGAGACAGGACAGAAACTTTCCAAATATTAAAGGTAACAAGGAAATTTGAGAATACAAATGTTCTGTGAGAGTTGCTCAGAAAAATAGTACTCTGATAGAAAGGCATGATGTAGAAAGCACTGGTCTCTAATAAGAACTGCTTTTGAATTTCAGGTCTACCATTTAGCTTTATGACAACGGGAAATTTTATTTAACTACTTTAGAATTCAATTTTCTTCTCTTTAAAAAAATATTTCTAAGTTTCTTTCACCTTTAAAAATTCTCCCTCCAGGGAAATGGCACTAATACAAAATTTAGAGAACTTCGTTTCAACTGCAATTTCTTAGACAAGTTGATTACATTTAATTTTTTTCATCTATAAAGTAACTTTTAGACAAAATCATCTCTAGTCTTTTCTAGTTTCTTCTACTTATAAAGAATCCTACCATGAAAATAAAACTCAATGATCCCTAAGAAATAACAAGCACAGAGAACCACTCATTAGCTGGATCTGACTGTCGTAGGTAATTGAGATCTTAGCAAAGCCTAAAAGCAGCTCATGAGAGACATCTGCTGTTGAAACTGGGAATTTAGCATGAGTGTGAACTACAGGAAATGCAAAGGCAGAAATGAATTTTGTTAATTAGAAACCAAAGTGCTGTCAAGTTAAAGAGGGAAGAGAAACAGTTTTCATGAAGCTCAACTTCCTATGTACCAGAATATACATCCTAGGCCACTGAATTTGAGAATATGAAATGGAAAATCACCAGTAAAAATTAACAGCTGACAACAAAGAAACAAAACAGAGACCATCATGAGTAGGATGGTTTACATAAACCAACAGTGATTAAAGGTACTCCAAGAAAAATATACTTTCCAAATCAAAATTACCTAGTTCTCTGATAAGAATTAAAACAAAAACAAAGAACCTCTCTGGATGGCAATAATTACCCACCTCTCAACCCCACACTGCATCTAAATTCTAGACCAAACCAGTGAAAGTTCAGGGTCCTAACTTAGTTAGAATACACCAAAGATGACATGGAGAAAAGAGAACTATTCGACTTCTATTTTGCTTCCATTTTTTTCTCAGGAGAATGATTTTTAGACCAGAAAGATAAAAAGTAATGTAAAGATTGATCGAAATGTAGACTTGGTGAAAAGACTAATAACTGGCTTAAATGAATTCAACTCTCTAAGCTAAAGGAATCACTTCCCTGAAACAGAACTTTGTGGTTGTAATTATGTAACCACTGCTGACAAATCTGAGAAAAAAAAGAAAATGCAAAGATACAAAAAGGCTGTAAGTGGCTAAATATTCTGATGTTCAAAAAAAGGAGAAGAGAGATAGGAATCAAGAAATTAACTGTGTAGTCTACTGCAGATCTTTTAAAAAAATGTAGAATAGCTTAATGCACATGGGCTTTGTCACATCTTAGAAAAACAATGAATACCCGACACATTTATGGATTTACTAAAAGCAATGATAACCAACTAATCACATATCCAACTTTGGAGGTGTCAGACTAGATCTGTGTAAATACTGTTTTTGGCTTTCAAGAAGGCTCTCTAGTGTCTTTGTGAACAAGTTGAGCAAATGAGGGTTTGAGGACAACACAATGAAGGAGGTTAGTATGTGCTGAACAACCTTATTTAACAAAACTGGCATAAGGAGAAACCTATTAGCTTATCATATGGGTCTGTACTTTGCTGTTTTACTCAACATTTTTATCCACAATAATAATAAAATAATCCAGCCTTTCTGGATAACTTTCTGATAAATGGAATAAGTTCCTACCAGGATGTTATAAAGAAGACCCTATAACCAATTCACAGTGGACATTCAATATTTGTAGACTTATATTACAACCTTTACAACAAAGGTTCACTCTCAAGGATTTAGGGTAGAAAATCTACTCCAGATTTAAACAGACATGAATGAGATTCATCTAATTGACTCATTTAACATAATCTTGGGAAATTACTGTGTAATTTCATCCCAAGTTGGTATAAGCAGTGTGTACGAATAGAGCTAAATGAAGCACTTTTAATTTGCCTTTGTTGAATTTTACTATAAAGCATTTTAGCTAAAAGAAACAATGGTATGAGACTGGAGTTAGGAAGAACTACTGCAAGAAGTACTACTGCAACTACCACCGTTACAGTTACCACCTCTATCACACACTTAAACAACACGCAGTAGTGCCAGACACTGTTCGAAGGGCTTTAGATATTAACTTAGTTATTCATCTAAAAACACGTTTCTTAAATAGGCACTATTATTGTACCCACTTTACAGATGAGAAATCGGAGATTCAAAAAGGCTAAGTAACAAGCCCAAAGTCACTCAGCTTGTAAGTGGCAGGGCCATGATTCAATCCCGGCAGACTGGTTTCAGAGTAGGTCCTTTTAATCACAACTATACTAAGCCAAGGGCATCTCAAAATCTCAAGTCCAAAATAGTTTTCTTAAACCTGCAAATTTTTCAACCTTCTTTAAACAAAGACTATTACCATTTATTCTAATTAAAGAGCTTCAAGAACTCTACAAATCCATGTAAGAGATAGCATCCCTTAAATTACCAATGTTCATGGAAAGAGGAGTACTAAATGTGTTATTTGGATTTAAAAAAACTAAGCAAATACACTGTTATAAAAAATATATATAAAAGTATAAAGTCATTTTACTATTTCTCAAATAGGTTCTTGGACTCTCAAGACACACTTGCTTCTTTTTCAGATGAACAGTACTAATCTTATTATTAAGTAGTCTTCACTATGAACCTAGATATATTTCTCAGACATTTAGTTTCTGTTTAGTTACTATTAAAAAAAAAAAAAAAAAAAGACTATAAAGAGAACCAGAAATTAGAAATTATTACCTGAATAGAATGAACCCAAGTGATTCTACTGCTGCCCTCCTGACATCATCATTAACATCACTTACCTAGGAAAAATGTTAAAGGATGATTACATTATACCATGCATTCCATTACTAGATATAAGCTGATATGAGGCTCACATCATTCCAATGTAAATTAGACCTCATTAATTTATTACTCTTTAATTAGAGTGTCCTCCCTCACTTAAGAAAAACTCATCTGATAAACTTTTCATTTCAGGGCTTTTCAGCTTGGTGAAGTTTAGGATTCAGGGCTACTTCTAAAGATTATTTCAGCCACACTATATAGCTTTTGTGGGCTACACTGATAATTTAAACATTCCTTCAAAGTTCTTTTCAAAGAAGTATGTACTAAATTCAAGCAAAATACAAACACTTACAATTTACAACATACCACTGATGCACTGATAAACAATAAATAATAAATATTGTGGGATGTATTTTTGGGAAGAAGATAATAATAGTTCTAAACCCTTTCTGCATGGGAAGATGACCTCAGGTTTACCTTCTCCTGGCACCAAGATGGTAAAAACCTACTAAATTAAAACATATGTACAATGTCCTCTGTATTACCAGGCAACATTATTGTTCATAAACTCCCTCTGGATTCGGAAGACTATGAGTGGGAAAAGCCTACTGGAAAACAAAGGCACTGGCTTTCCTGTATAATGTATCTCTTGTAATAGACCATGTCACTTAGGGCTACCTGGAAGCTAACTTCACAGGCTGTAAAAAGAAGTGATTTTTACTGTTCATTACATATCCCTATCCTAGGGTGGCTGCACACACTCACATGGTCTGTCCCTTATAAATGAGGATGCCCGTTGGGAGTACGTTTTCAGAAGTTGCCCCTGAATGATTTTAAGGACTTCTATTCATACTGACATACCTGATATCCCGTCCTATATCCTTCTGAAAAGCTAAGTGAATGTGGTGCTTAGGTTACAGCTGTGTGTGTCCAGCGAATGAGAATCTGAACCTGAAATCACTGATGGTGGTCATGTAGTATGGGGGTTGCAATAATCTACACATTTAGTGCCCATCTGCAAACTTTCCCTTCCCCCTGAATCCGAGAAAGACTACTCACAGCAACATGTAGCAGGCGTCGGATAGCTTTGTTGTTACCTGAGCCACAATAAGCCATGGCTACAGTGTACATTCCAGATCTTCGAAGAATTGGGTCCTAAGAAGAATAATGTACATCAACAGACAAGTTAGCATTTCAAACAGTAACTTCTACAGTCTAACTGGCATCCACCAGGACTGTTAGTTTTAGTTAGGAAATGATAAACTTAAGGAGAACTATTTTGTGGTTGGCAATTTGCTAAATGAATGTGGAAATTAAAGACTTTAATACAGGAGGAATTAACTTCTAATTCCCAACATTCTGTGTAACACGCCTGTGCTGCCTCACACTTACTAGGAAATATAAATTCAAGTCCAATACCAACACTCACTACCCTCTGACACTCAACTTCCATCATTAAACAAATAACAAAGAAGTTCACTTCTAATTCTACCTTCTAACTTGCTTTTACCTTACTTAATTCTTGGGCACTGATGAGCACTGAAAGGAAAAGATATGGTCTCAGAGCTGAGCAAAATAATTAGTAGCTTTATCATTTAATACAGTAGTAGTTCTTTTTAACAGACTATAGAGGACAGTATTATTTACCACTGAGTACCCACCACATACAATTCCACTGTCAAAATAAAACAATACAAAAAGGAATTTAAAAAAGTTACCAAAATAAATAAGCATGGGGATTGGCACTGGATTTTGATGGAAAAAACAATAAAATTTATATCTCATTAAATGCTTAAATGATTCTAAAAATACTATTTCTAAAATAAATCCAACTTGTAAATTTCTAAATACCTTTTCTGGACCTGCTTATCTGAAAATTACTGATCTGAAATCTTGATTAAATTTAAAATCCTCAAATTAGTCCTATTCATGCCTTCTAATCAGTGTTTTTCTTTCCTACATTCTATTACACTTTATATAGCCAGCAAGAAGTTTCATCAAAAAGTGTAGTTAGGCGTTCTAACATGAACAGAGATAATTTCCAGTAAAAGTTTTTCTGTAAATGAAGGTGACAACTAGGGCATGAGGGAGTACAGGCAGAAAAGGATAAACAAGCATCATCTTACCTTATCACGGCAGAGAGATTCAATGAGAGCATCAGCCTCCTCCATCCTCCCGTACATCACTAATGCAATGCCAACTGCAAGGCCACGCAGAATCTTCTCATGTTGAGTTTCCTGTGCATAGCCGACCATGTCCTCAATAGCCTGGGCATTTTTAGAGCCCAACATAACCAAACCTAGGGCCAGGCCAGCTGCTTCCCCTAGTGCGTAAAAAATGAAACATTAAAAAATACAGGGTGCCTGGGTGGCTCAATTGGTTGAACATCTGACTCCAGCTTGGGTCAAGGTCTCATGGTTTGTGGGTTCAAGCCCTGCATTAGGCTGTCAGCACAGAGGCCACTTCAGATCCTCTGTCCCCTTCTCTCTCTGCCCCTCCCCAACTCGTGCTCTCTCTCTCAAAAATAAATGTTAAAAAAAAAAACATTAAAAAACAAAATTACGTACGTAAACTCAATAAAATATACCATATTGGAAGTGGCACTTATCAACTACCAAAACATCCGTTAGTTTCTGGAAACATTTTTTCAAGACCGCTGATAAAAAGTACATCCATATATTTATACCTATTTTTCTCTCAAATAATGACAGTATGCACCATCAAATCCAATAGTGACTTCAAAAAAGATACAATGATGTTATTCTGTTATCACCAAGCAGTACAGATAGCTCTGTGATACAAGTAGATCACTCTAATAAATTTCTGTTTGCGAAAGTCAATTATACACATACGCACAAGATATATCATTTTTAAAAGCTTACAGATCACAAAATTTTTCTTGTGAGTTTGACAAATGGGGCAAAATCCACTCCTTCTACAAGTAATCTGTTAGATTTTTAAGAGGCTACAAAATAGAAGTAGAGGGGCACCTGAGTGGCTCAGCTGGTTAAATGCCAGACCCTTGATTTCACCTCAGGTCATGACCTCACAGTTCACGAGATTAAATCCCACGTCAGGTTCCGTGCTGCCAGTGCAGGTTTTTTCTCTCTTTTCTTTCTCTGCTTCTCCCCCACCCAACCCCAGCTCACAATCTCTCAAAATAAATACTTAAAAAAAAAATATATATATATATATATATGTAGAAAACAAATTTAGTCATGTTAATTAATCCTAAAATGAGTTGTCTTTGCAAAGAATCACTTACCTGTCACAGCATCATCCTGATAAAGGTTTGTTTTTAGCAAGTCATATACATCCTGGCGTGCAGTCCCCATGGCAGCCAAACCCAGGCCCAGACTGCCTCCATGTCGAACGATCTAGGGAAAAAGCATGGGCTCCACTGATTTGGGATACTGTACTTAGAAATCAAAGCTTTTATTCTAATTTAAAAATGTACTGTGATATCAAACATGCAGAGCAGTTGACCTAGTGAGAATGATCAAAGGATTTGAGAATCAGATGGCCAGTGGTAAGTAACCTCAGCAATTTCAGTTTCAGAAGAATGGTGCTTGCTGATGCAAAATAATAGTAAGTTGAGAAGTGAATGAAAGATAAAGTGGAGAGAGAGGGTATAGTTTTTTTTTCAGTAAGTTTACACAAGGGGAGAAATATGATAACTAAGAGGGAGAAGTAAGTGTCAAGGAAAGATTCTTTTAGGATCGGTGAGACTTGAATATGCTTATTGACTAAGGGGAAGGAGGCTGAAGAGAGGAGTTAAAAGGTATCTCATGGAATATGAACATGAAGAAGTAGGAAAAACAGGGTCAAGGGCAAAAGCTGGTCTTGAAAATTTCAAGAGGGACATTTTAGTGGTTATCTGTTGAGTGCACAGTCTCCTTTTACAGGAGACAGCACCCCAATCTTGCTTGGGAAATACTCCTCTCCCACTGGTTAGTTTTGGTGGAATTGCCAATTAATAGGTGCCCACTTTCTCCTACCCAAAAGTATGGGACTGTGAGACCCAAAACAGGGCAACTGAATCCTCTTTCTCTGAAACTGCTATCTTTCTTAAGTGAAATGACCCAAGGACAAAAAACATTTCAAGTTCATTCATCCTGACAGCAGGACCCTAGAGAAACGATACCATTAGTTCCTGTTAGCTAGAGCTCTAGAATCGCCCTGGCTCTTAACTGTTCCAAGAATTGGTTCATCAGCTTTTCCTTTAATCATATAAACTACTTCCAAAAAACATCTTGTTTTAAGTCAATTAGTGGAGGTTTCTATTGCTGATAACCAAAGAGATTTGTCTAATTAGAAAATTTTTACCTGAGACCAAAGAAAAGGAGACAAAGCCATGAATAAATGTACGTAAAATTTGTGGACGAGGGGCTTATTAGTGGAAACATACCATCCTATTGGCCTCCGTCTTTTCACTGAAAGAGGAGGACAAAGTTGTCCGGCTTACTTAGCTACTCTCCTAGTAACTTTCTATAACAGAGTCTACTCTAACATAAAAGTAAAGTCTAAAATCCTATTTCAAGGTTCTGTAAAATAAGAACAAGCTGCTTAGTTAAGTTTTTCCAAAAGAATATGTTTAAAAAATTATAAAACACCAGGGGCGCCTGGGTGGCTTAGTCGGTTAAGCGTCCGACTTTCACTTAGGTCATGATCTCGCGGTTCGTGGGTTCGAGCCCCACGTCGGGCTCTGTGCTGACTGCCAGCTCAGAGCCTGGAGCCTGTTTCAGTCTGTGACTCCCTCTCTCTATGACCCTCCCCTGCTCACGCTGTCTCTCTCTCTCTCTCTCTCTCCTAGAAATAAATAAAACATTAAAAAAAAATTTTTTTTTTTTAAATTATAAAACACCAAATGCCCAAGAATTCTGATTCCTGATAAAGTTACTTCTTTGGGATTTAGTTTCCTATAAAATAACAAGGTTAAACTAAATGATCACTGAAGTCTCTTAGAGTTCTAACATTCCAAAACTCTTAAGTGTGGAAATACAACATATATTTCACAAACATATGGTACTTTATTTTGCTTGTCACACACAAATTTTAAAGGATCGAGAAGCACAATTTTAGTTCATACAACAGGAAGGAAAATTACCTTAAAAAATAATTCTATAAGAATAGTTCCATTTTAGGGATCTCAAAATCCTGTAAAATTTCTATTCGCTAAAATAATTTGGCAAATGTAATATTTTCCTAGACTCTTAAGTGACAAATCAGTTTTCCATTCTAGTACTTACATCATTGCTGGCATTCTTAAGCTGGTTAAGCAAATAGTCAATTATATCACCACCATGATTGGCATGAATAAGACCTAATGCATAGAGACCTCCACCTTCCTGATACGCTGATCCTGGAGAGGTATCCTTGGGAAGATATGTTGCCATTAACTGTAATGCTTCCTTCTCATGACCCTGTAAATTTGAGCCACAATAAAGGTGTCAGTAAGAGAAAAGTGAAAGAAAACAGATGTAATATTTTCTAAAATTATTTTCTTTTCTCCAGAATGGTCACTTTCTAAAAGAGGACGAAGTGGGCTCGCTCCATTACATTATAACTCAAATGAGGATAATCTTTAAGAGATCAAATCACATCCTTGTTAGAAATAAATGCTTCAAATTTTTTCCCTTGTTTTATAACATTTCCCCAAATTAATTTCAGACTACGCAAATAACTTATTTCAGTTCATCCTTTGAGAAATGGCCTAGTCTTCATAAGGAAAGGATGTCCACCTTTTATTGAAAACAAACACATACATATGTATTTTCATTTATTTACTTTACTCTTTCCTGTAAGAGGATTGATCTAATTTAACAAAATGTACTTATGAATGATTGAAATACAATAAACATTTAACTCCAGAAAAATTGCATCTGTTCACACTGATTATTGTATATTACCTTATGAATTACACCCAAACTGGCTGTAGCCGTAAATTTTGCCCAGTTAGTGGCTCTGGCCAACCATTCCAAGTTATCTCTGCAAGAAAATTCAGCAGTACTATTGAAATGAATTCCATAAAGCTTTTTATAATACTAAAGTCAAAGCATTCAAATTTTACCTTCAACTATTAGAAATCATTTTACTTTACGGAGCTCAAGTTACTATGGATTCTATTTTATCTCCTAAGTTCTTAGTATTCTGAAGACTTTAAAAAATGCATGATACGTAATTTCACTATGAACAAAAGCAGAATTATATTAATATTATTTCATGAAAAAGCCTATATTCAAGCCAACTAATAAAGGGAATTAATTTTACCTTAAGCGGGCACATGCAATACAAAATGCATAAAATAGCAAAAACAGGATTTAAAATTGAGGACTGGCAGCCATACAAAGAGTGTCTATTAAAGATGATCTTAAACCAAAGTGGAAACCTTCAAGTATATTTACCTAAGGAACTGGTCACTGGTAGTCCCACAGTGCATAAAGGAGTTTGCTATAACGGTTGCTGTGTGACATACAGAATTCCGTACTGCATCCTATAAAAACAAATAAATTATTACCACTGGCAAAGTATTCATACATATGCAAGGTCACATGTAGACACACAATCAGAGGCCCTGCTTTGTGGTGAAAATATTAATAAATTGAACTGAAATTTAAACTATGAATCTTGGATTTTTTAAATTATTTTTAATGTTTACTTATTTTTGAGAGAGAGAGGGAGAGAATGAGAGAGTGGGGGAGGGACAGAGAGAGCAGGGTACAGAGGATCTAAAGCGGGCTCTGCATTGACAGCAGAGAGCCCAATGTGGGGCTTAAACTCACGAACCGTGAGATCATGACCTGAGTCGAAGTCTGATGCTTAACCAACTGAGCCACCCAGGCACCCTTTGGATATTTTTTTAATAAAGATTAAATAGGTAGTTTATAAACACAAGCAAGTCAGAGTTTTATCTGTAGTCTTAAGATCAGTAGATTTTAGGCAGCAGATTTTCTATTTATTGGTTTCTTAATAGTTTAATTTGCCATTTCTTTTCAGCAGCCTGTCTAAGGTCTCCAAGGTGTTAGGGTAGCCTAGAGAACAATGCTGCACCTCTTCTCACTCTGCACCTCTGGCAGTCACCAAAGTGATTTTATTTATAATGAGACTACATTATAAAGGTTAGCTTCAAAAAACTGTCATAAATACAAATTGTGTAATTGTGTCTATCTGCCATTTATAATCATTAAAATTTTGAGAAGTATGATTACATATTTCAGTCAAACAACTGTGTAGTACTGAAATAGTACATAGCTCTAAAAGAATAAATGACTTTGTCAAAGGCTACTGAATAGATAAGACAGGAAAGAAAAATATATAAATTTTTTTCATATTAAAACATTTTCTTGAACCAGATGAATATATTAGCTACTCAAAGATTAAAATTAATCTTAATTGTTAGGATCAATATCTCAACAAACATTACACAGTATCAAAAACCTGTGCACTCAAGGAGTTTGCATGCAGTTCAATGGGAAAAAAGGCACATAAACAAATGATATCAATGCTTTGATTGTGCCATTTGTCCAAGTGCTACACGTACATATTAAAAAGTTAACTGAAAAAATAAAAGCAGTTAAGCGTCTGACTTTTGGCTCAGGTCATGAACTCGCAGTTTGTGAGTTCTAGCACCAACTTGGGCTCTGACAACATGAAGCCTACTTGTCTCGTTGTCTCCTCTCTCTGCCCCTCCCCTGCTCACACACTCTCTCAGAAATAAATACACGTTAAAAAAAAAACCAAACAAACAAAACGAACCATTAAACTTTCCAATGAATGTGAACACAAAAATAGGAGCTCAATTTTAATTTCCTTTCTTCTCTCAATACATTCAAGAAATTTCTCCCTTTGTTATTCTTTTTTTTTACTTTCTTGATCAGAATAAAATGAAACATTTAGTAAGAAATAAATATACATACCAACATCCAACAAAGAAATAAATACTAGAAAGCCCCCGTTATAGATGAATTTCCTACCTTTGTGTTTTTTAGAATCATGAGATCTGTGTTATTATTTCGTATTAAAAACTGTAGATGTAACTCAATAGCCATTTCACCACTTAAAATTTTAATCATTTTCAAAGTCTGGTCCTTGGGCTCTGGACTCTGCCAAAATAAACAAACAAAAAGAAAAATTCATATATTACTGATATCCACTAAGCCAACTGTGTTTTAATAACCCTAAACCAGTGAAATTCAGTCCATACACATAAGAAAACTTGTATTTTAATAACAGGATCTAGAAAACTCATGTATCACTTATTTGAAAGAAAGAATAGTTCTTTAATAGCTACCATTGAAATATGATACCAGTTTAATGGAAGATTATAATTCATTCTGAAAAAGTTACAATGTGAAATTATTTTAATGTTAAAAAAACCCTCAAACTGTAAAAGAATAACTGATTACTGATGGTATGCAAGAAAACCTATTTTATATAGAACAACTCATAGTTAAGGTGAGAAACTCTTTACTCCAAACTGGGAAAATCAAAAGCACATTTAACCAACACACATACATGATCTCATGAACTATACCAAGCTATCCAGGTAAAGAACAGTTGACGTTTATATACCTGAGCATCAAAAATCAAAAGTCTTCATGGAGGAAACATTTACATCCAACAGACCACTGTTCTAATACTTAGCCCATTTCTCCATATACCATGAATATTAAAAATAACAAAGACAACTAAAGTGCCCCCTGTCTGTGATAAGTTGTCATTTGTTAGAGGCCGTACTTTTTTCTCACCCTGTGACAACTAATTCAGAGTTATTCTAGACAGAGTTCAATCTTTTGTAAGGACCTAAGGATTTGCTTTTTTCTAAGTTAAGCACTTTCTAGGGTCAGTCTTTAAAATTTTACTTTTTTTATAGAAGATCTATTTTTATAAAATAACTTTAGTAGTAAACTTGATATTAAATCCCCACAAAAGACAGACATATAACACTTTAAAATAACTCAGAATATACTGTGGGAATTACATGCTAAAGGGTAACCTCAACCTCAAAAAACACACTTACCACTTCTGGAGTCTTTCCTACAAGTACACTACCTGGCTTTTCTTCTGTTTCCATTGAATCACTAAAATGAAGAGAATCAACAGTTACTAATCTGATAAATCTTTTCTGAATAGTATGTATGGATGACTTGTTACCAAACTGAAGATCTGAACCATGTTCAAATTAAGTATTTTGCAAGGAAAAAATGTTTAATTACTTAAGTATTTCCCTTAAGGAACAGACAAGATTCTATTAAGATGGAGGCAGCCCAGTGATTTAATTTACTCTAAATAAATTCATAGAACCACACAACACAACTAACTAGGTTAGCACAGACAACAAATACAACAAAACCAGGTGACAAAACACTTGCCAAACTCCTAAAACACAGTCAGGTAGAGATAGACCATCACCAGCTACAACACCAGTTTGAAGTGAAGCAGCAGAGGGCCCCAACAACTTTGAAAACCAATCCGCCAACACTCCCTTCTAGGTTAAAGCAATTTAATGGGGATAAAATGTTGGGTATATAATCCAAATTAACATGGCAGAAACAAAGGAAAAAGAAAGACCAAATAAAAGTGAGAAAGTAGGGGTCCCTGGGTGGCTCTGATGGTTAAGCGTCTGGCTCTTGGTATTGGCTCAGGTTATGACCTCACAGTTTTTGAGTTCAAGCCCCACATCAGGCTCTGCACTGGCAGGGCAGAGCATGCTTGGGATTCTCTGTCTCTCCTTCTTCATGCTGTCTCTGTTTCTCTCTAAATAAATAAACTTAGAAATAAAAAGTGAGAAAGAGAGTTAAGAGATCTCAGGTTGTAAGATACCATTTTGTTTAAAACTCCGTAACACAATAACAGAGGAGGTTTTAGAAAGCAGTGAAATTTGGAAACTTATCCTAAATAAGACCCCTTTTGCAAAAATTCAGGGAAACTAATTTCAGTAAAGACAAGTTGCTGACAAGGATCAAAGTAAAAGCCCATACATTATTAAAAGAAAAAAATTTTTTCAAAAATGTAAAAGACATTAAGAAAATTATACAAGACATAAAAGAATAAAACATACCAGATTTAGAAAACTCAGAAATGAAATTATAAAACTGGGGGAAAATTATAAACGAAGAAAGAAAAATAATAATTTCAGAAAATTAATTCAGAGGAAACATAAGACCAAATAAACACAACACAAATAAAGGAGAAGTTAGTAAGAAAGAAAAAATTTTAATTAACAAGAAATGAAACAAATGCTATTCCCCAAAGATCAGAAATGAAGGATGTTCAGTCTTCTATTTACCCAGTAACATTGGAAATCCTAGCTAATGCAGAAAAACAAGGGGGGGAAAGGCATGAAAGTTATAAAGAAGTAAAATTGTTTCTATTAACAGGATTCCTATGTAGAAAAATCTATAGAAGGATCTATTAAAAAATTTACTAGACTTAATAAGTGATTTAAGCAAGGTTGTGGGATTCAAAATTAATATAAAAAATCAACTGTATTTCTACACATTAGCAACAAACAAGTAGAAATTGAAATTTAGCATACCACTTATAATATCATCAAAAAACATACTTAGGAATGAATTTAAAATGTAAAAAAAATCTCTGAATTAAAATCTATAAAATGCTGTTGAGAAAAATGAAAGAAAATCTAAATAAATTAAGAACAAAACTAACTTATACATTATAAAACCCAAAATTATTAGGGTCCCAATTTGTTCCAAACTGAAGATTCAACACAATCCCAACCAGAATCCCCTCAGACTTACAGAAACGCAAGAGACCTAAAGCAATCTTGGTGGTGAGAAGGAGAGAAGAAGCGAGGTCGTAACTGCAGGTCTTCCACTGACCTGATTTCAAGACTACAAGCTTTAGCAATATATTGTACTAAGGGAATACAAATGGAAAAGAATAGAGAAATCTATCAACATACCACATGTCAAAAGTTCCAAGGCAATTCAACAGGAATAGTCTTTCAAATAAATGGTAATGAAATTACTAGACATCCATGTTTTTAAACAAACTCTTTACTCCTACCCGACACCACATACAAACCTAAAACTATACAGTTTCTAAAAGAAAATGTAGCAGAACAGCAGAATATCTTTGTAACTATGAGACAAAGAATTTCTTAGACTGGGATCCCAAAATAGAAAATAAAAACTTCTGGGGTGCTTGGGTGGTTCATTCGGTAAAGGGTCCAACTCTCGATTTCAACTCAGGTCACGATCTCACGATTCATGAGATCGAGTGCCGTATTGATAGCTTTCTTTCTCTCCCTCTCCCCACTTACTTATTTAAATAAACAAATATTTTTTTATACTAAAAAATTTTTTTAATGTTTATTTTTGAGAGACAGAGTGCGAGCGGAGGAAGAGCAGAGAGAGAGATGGAGACACAGAATCCCAAGCAGGCTCCAGGCTCTGAGCTGTCAGCACAGAGCCCGACGCAGGGCTCAAACTCATGAAATGGGAGGTCATGACCTGAACCAAAGTCAGACACTTAACTGAGTCTCAAATAAACAAACATTTAAAAAAAATAAGTAAAAACTTGTGTTCATCAAAAAATGCCACTAATAAAATGAAAAGATAAGCCAAAAACTAGGAGAAAATATTTAAAACAATATATCTGACAAATTACTTGTATTAAAATTACAACAAAACATCACTTTATACCTTTAGAATGAGTAATATCAAAGAGACTGATAACATCTAATACTGGCAAACCAACCAATGGAATGCTAATACATTGCTATCAGGAGGGTAAAATAGGCAACCATGTTGGAAAATAGTTTGGCAGATTCTTACCAATTTAAACACATACCCTGTGACCCAGCTATTCTAATCCTAGGTATTTACCCAAGAGAAATGAAAACATCCACAAAAAGACTTGTACAGGATCGTTCACAGTAGACTTGTTTTGAAACAACCCAAATGTCCATCAGTATAAGAACAAATAAAGAAACTGTGGTATATTCATACAATGAAATGCTGCTCAATGATAAAAAGGAATCAGTTACTGTTTTACCCAAAAAACACAGATAGATATATAACATGATCAGTGAAAGAAGCAGAAACAAAGAATACACACAATATGATCCATTTTTATAAAGTTTAAAAACTGGCAAAACTAATCTATTCTGACAAATCAAACCAGTGGTTGCCTCAGGGGCAGGAAGCTGACCTCGAAGGGCACAGGGCAAGTTTCTGGGATGATAATACAGGTGATGGTTATATGGGTGTTTATACTGTCAGAACTCATAGAACTGTATCATTAGGATACGTGTATTTTACAGTATTTAAATTATCATTCAATTAAAAAAAAGAATTGAAGGGGCACCTGGGTGGCTCACTGGTTAAGTGTCTGACTCTTGACTTTGGCTGTCATGATTTCAGCTGGTTTGTCAGATATAGCCCCGAGTCAGGCTCTGCACTAACAGCACGGAAGCTGCTTGGAATTCTCTCTCCCCCTCACTCTGCCCCTCCTACACTTGCATGTGTACTCTCTTTCCCAAAATAAATAACCATTTTTCTTTAAATTAAAGAAAGAATTGAAGAGCTGAAAAAGATTAAAAAGAAAATGAGAAACACAGAAGATGGGCAAAGAAAATCCAACTTACATATAAAGGGAAGAAAACAAATACTAAAAACTGAAATTCAAGAAAATCTTTCTGAGACAGGACTATTTCTGGTGTTTTTGAGTACTAGTAAAAAGGCCAGTGAAATCCGAGGGCAGTAAATAAGGAAGAAAGCAGCAAGAGATGGGTTGAGGAGTATGAAGAGGAAAGATTATGTATAACCTTGAAGGTCATGTTCAAGACCTAGAATTTTATATGAAATGTGTTTGTAAAGTACTGGAGATTGAAATTGTGACATTTAGGTTTCAGAAAAAAAACCTCTCACTGCTGTGTGAACTTTAAGAGGAAAAAAGGAGGCATAAGAAAGACATTTAAAGTTAAACATTTTAAATAAGTGGTCTAAATGCATAAGAAAATATAGAGAAAATAAAATTAAAATCTAATACTGGATGAGCCTAAGATAAATGTATATTTAGTTTTAATAAAAGCACAAAAAGCTGGAAATGTTTCCTACTTTCCAAATACCTAAAATCTAGCCCATCTAACCTGAGATTTTTAGTTTACTTGGTTAGACAGCACACATGCAATTAGCCCTCCCTGTCGATCACTTCCATTTCTTTCCAGAAGAGTCCCTATTTTTGGAGTGCAAAACAGAGCAATAGCCTTAATAAGACTTTACAATCTATGAAAGCTAATTCTGAAAATAATTCTTAGAATACACAGTCGATGAATATTCCACCTATTCTCAAAATGACATAAAGGTTGCTGAATTAGTTCTGACGCAGAAGGAGATACTTATACCTGTCTTTCTCTGATCCTGGGACAGTACCCGTATTGGTGGATCCAGGCACAGAAGCAATAGGGGTGCCAACAGTTCGAAGATTCTGGATCACAGATGACAAAAACTGCTGGCTAGCACTTTCATACAAATCAAAACAAATCTGATAAGCCATCAGGAGGTTGTCTTCCTTGACCAGTTTTTCTAAGATATCACTCACGGCCTGAGGATCATCTAAGAAAATTAAGCACTGAAATGCAGATAAAGAACAATTACATAATAATTGAAAACTGCATCTACAAGATACTTAGAGACAGTTAATAGTAAGATAGGAAACCTGAAAATATAAGCACAGGCAAACTGAAGCAGATAAATTGTTCCAGCACTCCATTTCTTTTTTAAAAAAAAAAAAAATTAATTCTTAGTTTTAATTCCAGTGTTAGCACTCTGTTTCTGATGCTGGCACAAGACAAAGTTTTCCTGAAAATGGCATCTGCCTTCCATAAGAAAACCCATATATATCATACTCACAGCTCCTAATATTGTGCCTGGCAATTAGCAGTGCTCAATGACTAATAGGTAAATGAATCGTGGATTCTTCAAATCTTATCTGTATTTTATCATCAAGTGCTCCTTAATTTGAATTTTCTGCTTAACCATAAATTGTAGGATTCGTTCATTCATTTAACATGCGTTGTATAGTGCTGGGTCAGAACAAGAGGCACTGAAATGACCATTTTGAAGTATTTCTCTTATCACTCTTACAATCTGTCATATGTTTTAACAAAATTATCTAATAAATTTAGGAATTTTTAAGAATTCAATTAAAATTTTTTGTTCCCTTAAAGTAGCAAATAACTTAACTTCAAAATGGATACATTAACCAAGTTATTACAAATTAAGATTGGAAATAATAGAGGAGCACCTGCGTGGCTCAGCCGGTTAAGCATCTGACTCTAGAGCTCAGCCCAGGTCTTGATCTAAGAGTCCTGAGTTCAAGCCCCATGTTGGGCTCCACACTGGGTATAGAGCCTACTTTATAAAAAAAAAAAAAAAAAAAAAAAAATAGGAAATAATGGGGCGCCTGGATGGCTCAGTCAGCTAAGCATCTGACTTCGGCTCAGGTCATGATCTCATGGTTCTTGAGTTCAGGCCCCACGTTGGGCTCTGCGCTGACAGCTTGGAGCCTGGAGCCTGCTTTGGAGTCTATGTCTCCCTCTCTCTTTGCTCCTCCCCAGCTCACACTGTCTCTATCTTTCAAAAATAAACATTTAAAAAAATGTATAAGGAATAGGAAATAATGGATACAAAATAAATGACTAATAATAGGGGAATGGTTAAGTAAGGCAAAGTATATCCACTAAATGACTACTGCACATTCGAGAAAGTTGGAACAAGAGTTTGTGAAGACTTAAATATGAAAAAAATGTTAAAATTGAAGGATATGTAATTGATACTGTTTGCCTCCAGAGAAAGGAACTTAGGAGCCAGGAAAGGAGTGGGAAACTTTTCCCTGTATACCCGTTAGTTGTTTTTAAATCTTGGGTCACATGAATGTATTATTACATTCATGTTCAAAAAAATGTATTTTAGAAATATAAAATAAAATTTTAAAAAGCTTTGAAGGGACAAGGAATAAAACAGCTAAAAATAAAGAAAATTGCCTCCAAGGAGTAAAACTGAAATACACAGGTGAACAGAAGACTATTGTTTTTCATGTAAGTTTTAAAACACAATTATTTAAAAAACAAAACCAAACAAAACCTATTAAAAACTACTTAGAAGCAAACAAACCTTCAAAAACCTATATAGAGGAAACTGAAAGTAAATACACTAAATATTGCCATTGGGTGACATAAATGATTTTTCTTCCAGCCTTTTGTTTCAAACTTGCTTCAAAAAGCATTTTAAAAAAGGATGCATTACTCTAAACTTAAAAAACTAGATAGATGATGAAAATATATGAGAACACATTATAGTGAAAAAGTAACAAAATCTGTGATAAAATGCTATGCTCTAAGTAGAATACAAAAATTTATAAAGTATGATTGTTAAAAAGCAAACTCACATGCTTAGCCATTAAAAAGACATGTGCTAATGAGTGAAAGAAAAACTTCTATGCATGATCTTTGAGAAAAGGCCCAAGGAAAGGGAAAGAAAGATACACTTTACATTTTCTGAATTTTTAAAAAATGTGCAAGCAAATTCATACATGAAGGGGCACCTGGCTGGCTCAATCAGGGAAGTGTGTAGCTTTTATTCTAGGGATTACAAGTTTGAGCCCACATGGGGTGTATGGATTACTTAAAAATAAAGTCCTTAAAAAAAATTTTCATACATGAAAAGAGATAAAATATACCTGAATGTGTTGGTTTATGTTTGGGTAATAAAATCAGAGATCATGTACTTGAAATTCTTTTTAGAATGACACAACATAGGTACTGTTTTTATCTTTTCTTTTACCTTTTATTTTTTTAACCTAATTTTCAAAATTTCCTTAAACGTTTGGAATACTTTCAAAATGAAAAAGAATACAGGGGTGCCTGGGTGGCTCAGTCGGTTAGACAGCCAACTCTTGACTTCAGCTCATGTCATGTTCTCACGATTCTGCGCTATCTACACACAGTCTGCTTAGGATTCTCTTTCCCCCTCTTTCTGTCCCTCCCCCGCCCGCATATGCAAGTACTGTTTCTCAAAATAAATAAACATTAAAAGAAAAGAATACATAAAATGCAATGTAACAAAAATTTTTAGTTTTTTAAGATGCAGTTTCTTATCAGTAAAAAGGATTATAAGCTTATCTTCACAGAGCTATTGTGAAAATCAGCTGAGATACATTTATGAAACCGTTATAGTGACATAAAGTAATACAATGTAGCAAGACCGAGCCCAACAATGCAGCATAAAGTAGTGTGACTGCAAGGTAAGATAACATTATACAATGTAATGTAATGTAAGTACCTGACAAACATTGATGAAATCTGGTTTCTCCAAGTTCATGTAGATTTTCACTAGAACTCTTAGTACCTTATTCCGAAACTGTTTATTCTGCATTAAAGACATGCAGAGCTTGAGGCTATAGGCTAGCATTCCTGGGACATCATTCTGAAAATGATAATTTATAGATATATCATTACTTGGTTACTGAAGCATTATGTTTATTTAGAAATCAAATTATTTTAATCTACATTCTTTAGTTATTTTAAGCAGCCAAGGATTTATTTGCTACTTAAACAACAAAATTTAAAAATAACCATTTTAGGGAATGCCTGGATGGCTCAGTTGGAAAAGCATGTAATTCCTGATCTCAGGGCCATGAGTTTGAGCCCCATGTTTGGTACAGAGAATAAATAAATAAAAATTAAAAAAAAAAACCAAAAAAAATTTTTAGGGGTGCTTGGGTGGCTTAGTCGATTAAGTATCCAACTCTTGATTTCAACTCAGGTCATGATCTCACAGTTCATAGGATCGAGCCCTGCAATAGGCTCTATGCTGACAGCATGCAGCCTGCCTGGGATTCTCTCTCTGTCCCAACCTCTGTCTGCCTCTCCCCTAAACTCTCTCACACATATATGCATGCACTCTCTCTCAAAATAAACTTTAAAAAATAAAAAAATAACCATTTTAGATAAAAATCTTAAAAGAAAATTACCTACTTCCCTGTTTTCATGGGGAAAAAAAGGATTGAAAACAGTATTTAATAATCATCCTGAATCCTCACCATGTGAACACAATATCCTATAATAGAGTGGTGCTATTATTATAAAAAGATATATACAACTGTCCATATGCCAAATGGCTATGTTTTTCAATTGTGTCTACTGAAGCCCTTCCTTCATCTTCTATGTCTTACTGCCTATACTTGATACCCAGGGACACAGTATGACAGATAGACTTGTTTTCAAGCTCTGAACGATTCAAGTGCTGTGACATCTAGCTGGTACTGTCACATCTAGCTGGTGCTTTCCCCGAGAAAATTTAGACTACAGACTATTGTATCTTGTGGTTCTCCCAAGCATATTCAATATTTGAGGCACCAATCTATAAAACTCCTTCAACATTAATAAGCATATTGAAGAGCTACAGGAGTTATTTCTCCAAAAGCAAGTCGTGACCTATCAGTCACGACTGATAATGAAATCAACTTAATGGGACCAGCATTTCTTATGAAATACAATTTAAAAATAGAGTAGGGGTGCCTGGTTGTTCAGTCGGTTAAGCATCTGACTTCAGCTCTGGTCACGATCTCATGGATCATCAGTTCAAGCCCTGCATCAGGCTCTCTGCTGTCAGCACAGAGCTGGTTTCAGACCCTCTGTCCCTTTCTCTCTCTGGTCCTTCCCGGCGCTCTTGTGTGCTCACTCTCTCGCTCGCTCTCTCTCAAAAATAAACATTAAAAAAATAAACATATCAGAGTTATATCCTAAGTATTAAAAGCAGGTAAAGTTTCATAAAATTTATTATATTCAAATGTATGCGTTCATTGGGATGCAAAGTAAGATGCATTTTTTTTTTAATGTTTATTTAATTTTAGAGAGACACACAGAGCATGATCAGGATAGAGGCAGAGAGAGAGGGGGAGACACAGAATCTGAAGCAGGCTCCAGGCTCTGAGCTGTCAGCACAGAGCCTGACGTGGGGCCAGAACCACAAACTGCAAGATCATGACCTGAACCGAAGTCCGATGCTTAACCCATTGAGCCGCTCAAGTGCCCCCATAAGATGCATTTCTTACTCTACTTTGTTCTTGTTTTGAATAATTGTCACCCCTTTACTTTATATTTTTACTTGCTCAACTGCCTATTCTCCTAACGGTTTGTTCCATCTGGGCAGGAACTCTGTCGGTCTTGTTTGCTACTACATCTCCAAAGCTTAGAGCAGTTGTCTGACATACAGTAGACAGTCAAAAAATGTATGTTGAGTGAATGAAAACAAATATTTTAATTCTATTCACATGAAGACAAGGAAGACAAGGCTACAACTGCACAAAAATGAAACAGTATAAAACAAATCCAATTCTATCACACTAGGTTGCTCATTCATTTCCTCATTTAAACAAATCCTATCACTGCTGCTAAAACTGCCTCAGGCTTTGGAGACACAGTGGTGAATAAAGCACAAGATACCTGTCCTTATGGAAGTTACAATCTGGTGGCAAAGACAGATGTTAACCACCAAGTAACACAATGAGTTAATTACTATAATAATAAACCCTATGAAAAAATACAAGGCTCCAAGAGATTAATAAAAGAACTGGACCTAGTCTGCAGTAGGGGTTGAGGAAGTGTGGGCACTGGGAATCGATGGATCTGTCAAAAATAGTTGAGTTAAACTCTGCATCTTGTATAGGGATAGAGCAGGTAAAGAAAAGAAAGAATATTTTCAGTAGAGGCAACGTTTCTGGTAAGGAGAATGGGGCAGGGCACATCTAAGAAGAGAGGTGAGATTAACCTAGCTGTAGTACAGAGCCAGCTCAGAGACAGGCGGTAGGCAGGCAGAGTGGGCATAAAGATCAACACTCATTTAACTCAGTCTTACACCTTCCTGACCACTTCCTTACACTAACTTACAACTACTGCAAAACACCCCCTAACTAGAATCTGGTCTGTAGTTTTAACCATAATAAATGCATTAAAATAGCTTATCAGTATAGTCTTCTTAAAAAGGGTAGGATGATGAAAAACAACTTCCCTATGCAAGACTTCAAAGGGGCGAATGTGATAAAAGGAGGTATTTGATGACCACAAAACATAGCAAAGGTTCATATAAATACAGGAAAATAAAACATTTTAACATTTGGTTAAAAATCATCTTATTATTTCTAAACTAGATTTCCTTTTCACTACCCTTGAGGTTTTTAGTTTTAATAACTTGCTTTGCTGATTTCCCATTAATAACAGTCTCTAAAACCACATCATCTACCTACCGACTCCAGTATAGTCTTCTCAAAGACGTCCAGTCTTCGTGTCTCCAGAGCAATGCCAATAGCTTGCTTATACTTGTGATCATCTAGACATCGCTGGAACATTTTATTTACAATTCCTTCTAATCTCTGGTCAATTGGTTTTTTTTCTCCTTCTGGCAAATCTGCATTTTCCACACATTGTTTGGTGTAGTGATCAATGCATTTTGCTATGAAGAAAATAAAATAACAAATCACCTCATAAACAGGGGTAAACTACTAGAAAAGACAAATGCCTACATTTATAATCATAAAAACTTATGGGATAACTATTAAGTAATAAGCAAATTTCAAAAATTTTAGATTTAAGAAGTTAAACATTCAAATTAATATTGTTCCCTTCATAAGTTATACTGGAGGGCTGACACACTAATTCCAATAAGGCTGATGTTATTCATTATATTTCTATCTTGTTACTACATTTTAACCAAAATGCTACTCTTCAACTTGACTGTGGTGCTTTATTAAGACAGAATTGGCTACAAGTGCTCCTTCACTTTCAAAAACAAATTATTTGCCATCATTGAGGATATTAAAAAAGACCTATTGTAACAACTGGGGCGCCTGGGTGGCTTAGTCGGTTAAGCGTCCGACTTTCGCTTGGGTCATGATCTCACAGTTCGTGGGTTCGAGCCCTGCGTCGGGCTCTGTGCTGACTGCCAGCTCAGAGCCTGGAGCCTATTTCAGAGTCTGTGTCTCCCTCTCTCTCTGACCCTCCCCTGCTCACGCTGTCTCTTTCTCCCTCCTAGAAATAAATAAAAAATAAAAAATAAAAAATAAAAAAAAAGACCTATTGTAACAATTATCACAGACCAATAAATTTGTATTAGACTCCTCATATTAGTAAAACTATTAGTTCATTGACAGTAAAGACTTTGTCTAAATCATCTTTTTAAAATGGTGGGGGCACCTGGGTGGCTCAGTAGGTTAAGTGTCTGCCGTGATTTCAGCTCAGGTCATGATCTCACAGTCTGTGAACTGAGCCCTGTGTCAGGCTCTGGCAGAGCATGCTGGGGATTTTCTCTTCCTCTCTCTCTCTGCCCCTCCTCTACTCTCATTTCTCTCAAAATAAATAAAACTTAAAATAAAAACACGAACACAGAATTCTAGTTATAACATCAGAGATATCTGAAAGTATCCCTTTGGACCACCTTGTGCAGCACTTCCCAATTTTTGAAAAAGAATACCAAATCTCTTTTAAGGATTCAGGTGAATAACGCAGTCTCTTCTAAATCAGCAATTCAAAAAAATAGCTACATTGCACACTCCTGCGAAAACACATCCTTGGGCTCTCTATAACTATGATGGAAAGCTTGATATTCCTGAAGACTTTCCTGAAGGGTATGCAGTCCTTTTTCCATTTGCTGTTCAGTTTCCAAACATTAATTTAAAGTGACACATCTTTGAATAAAACCTTACCTAGTTATAGATCAATTTATAAGAGAGCCTAAAGTCTTGCCAGAAGCCTACTCCCCAGTTCAAAAATAAAGAAACAAATGAGAAAATGATGGTTTCTAGTAGAAACAGCATGGACTATGAAGTGAGTAAGCTTCGGTTTTAAATTCTGACCCTCCTACTTAATAGCCCTGGGTCCTTATTATCTCAAAACCTGAGTTATAGCACCTTCCTCACAGAGGAGCTGTGGAATAAACCACGCCATGAAGAATGAGTGGCACAGTGCCCAGCACAATAATGATTTCTGGTATTAGAAACAACTCTATAAATTGCTGTCATTTAATTTGTTACTCATAATAACCTGACTGAATTTTTTCATGTTACAGAATGCTCACTGGAGTAGCAATAACCATAATCTAAGATAACTATCTTTGTGTTGATTAGGCAGTTTCTGAATATTTAAAAAAAATTTTTTTTTACTCTTTATTTTTCAGAGAGAGAGAAACAGAGTGCGAGCGGGGGAGGAACAGAGAGAGGGGGAGGCACAGAATCCAAAGCAGGCTCCAGGTTCCAAGCTGTCAGCACAGAGCCCAATGTGGGGCTCGAACCCACAAACCATGAGATCATGACCCGTGCCAAAGTAAGACGCTTTAACTGACTGAGCCATCCAGGCACCCCCTGAATAATTTCTTAGATTCATTCTTGAAATGTTTTGTGAGGTGAGCATCTTCATTATTACTGTTACTAATGTTATTTTTCTTTATGTCAAAAGATAATAAAGCACAAAATTGGAAGGCAGATCTAAAAACTCAGCTTGCATAAAATTATAAGATTATAAACTTCCAATTAAAATTAAATTTGGCAGAGTGCTTAGGTGGCTTAGTCAGTGAAGCAGCTGACTCCTGGGTGTGGTTCAGGTCATGGTGTCACAGTCTGTGAGACCAAGCGCTGTGTCAGGCTCTGTGCTAAGCTAAGCTTGGGATTCACTCTTTTCCTCTGTCTCTCTGCCACTCTTCTGCTCTTGCTCTCCTCACTCAAAAAATAACTAAAAAAAAGAAGATTAAAAATTAAATTTGGCAAGAGCAAGAAGGAATATGTATACTACAGCAAGAAGGAAGTCAACAAGACAAAGTCTTCCTAGATGGGAAATAATTACCTATAATAGTCTCCACATATTCAGAGTTATCATTGACATTGAAGAGGTCACCAGCTCCAAGTGCATAATTCAGAGATTCCTCAAAAGCCCCAAGGTGATAAAATACTTTAGACGCCACTAAGGCTGCAAACTGCCGACTCCGGAAACCTTCATCTTCATACAAAACTTCTCTGAAAGAAATTAGGAAGTATAAGCCTAGCTCAAACTATGATTTTTCTTAAAAATCCTAAATCTAAATATATTTAGTAACAGCAAATTTCTATATGAATAAGCCACATAACTCACATCCACAGAGATTAGCTGATCTATTTTAATCCAATTTATAGAAATAAAATAATTTCTTACATTTTATCTACAGATTCAGAAATTTCTGCCCAGAAATCATTGACAACTGCATTCAATTTGTGTAGTGCAAATTCCTGTAGAAGATAAAACCAAAATTCAATTTTGAGAGACTTACAATTACTTTTTCTTAAAAAAAAAGTTTCCAATAAATCAATGGCCAAATTCTCAGTTACATTTACTAAAATTTTTCATCTATGACAATAAAAAACTTTAATGACTTACGTTGTCTCTTAGGTTTACACACCTTGGTTTTTAATCATAAAACATCAGACTAGCCATTGATCATTCTTTACCATAATGAACATCTTTCTTCTCTGTATATGCAAAGTTGATTACCAGTCTGGATATAAACATTCAATTCAGGTATCTAGAGCCTGTTTACATACATTACAAATTTCAGTCAAATAAAAATAATTTAAAAATATGTGACATGTGAGAAATAATTTTTGTGTTTTCCTTTGATAAAGAAACAAGCGTGGGGGAAGCGTTCTGGTGCTATATTAAGAATTATTTACCTTAGCTTCGTTAAACTCTAGGGAAGACCAACTGCTATTGCCAAAATACTGTCCTTTGGGGCTAGATGTGAATGGGTATAGACTTGATAAGATGGCTATTTTAAATGATGGAAAATACACAAATATCACTATATCCAGAGTTTCACAGCACTCCTATTAACCCCAGTTAATTTTTCTTCAACTCATACCTTAAGCTGTGGTTCTTCCTCATCCAGAAGAGAAATAATTCCAGCTATAAGACAAAAGGTTTGAATTGATAATGAAGTATATAAGAAAGAAGCTACTACTTAGTCAAAAATATATCACAGCTGGAAAAAAATAAGTATTTTTTGAGGAATGACTTCACTACAAGAATGATTATTTTTCTTTATAACTGTAAGTGCTTATATTTTGAAGTTTAAGAATTACGTTAACAAACCGTTATGACACCATGTGTATCACATTATTTGCCAAATTTGGTAGTTTTCTAAGGGTGGTCCTTGCATCTACAGCATTAGCATTACCTGAGAACTGGTTAAAAATGTAAACTGGCCCCATTCCAGATCTACTAAACCAGAAATTATGGGGATGGGGTCTAGTTACGGGACCACAAGTTTTCCTTGTGATACTGATAATAATACAGTTTGATAATCACTAGCCTAGTTTACTGATCAAAACAGGAAACCCTCCCAGACAATTTTAGAACAATTATTCACAGAAAATAAAACAACAGTCACAAAATTATTTACAAAAGTAAGAGAGCCATCAACTCAACAGGGTAAAATACATCAATTACTTCAAGGCACCTCCGTTTTATGACAAGTAACCTAGATGTTATATTAAATGATGAGCAATTTGACCGGTTCTGACTTCCAAGTACCCAAGCACAGTGTTCCCCACATGACCCTGAAGTGTTAACACTAACACTGGAGAGTAAAGTAAACAACTAACTTCTCCAAAAGAATACACCTTGAAATAGGGTCATAGGTCAAAGGCATTATTAGAAAAAATATACGGGAAACTAGACCACAAAGAAACCGTATCTCACAGATATGTTTTCCATGGAGGTCTTAAAATCATTCTGGAACACTGAGTTGAAACTGAGTTGATTAAAGTTGATCAAGACAACTTTACTTAGGAGATGTCGCCATTTTTAATTGGTGTCGGTTTGCCAAATACCTCCAGCAGTCTTTAGACAGCCATACAGAAAAGGATACAGAATTTAGTCAACAAAGTCACACCATGGTACTGGCTAGGTCATACTGCTATTCTAAAAGCACAAAAGCAGACAAAAAGAACCTCTTGATACTCTAGTTTGGTAGGGCAAGTCCAGAACAGAGAGGCTAAACTGACAGAATGGAGAGAAAACAAATGAAAAGATGTAATGGGTAGGATTGTGAAATAGTGACATGGAATAGCTGATGGACAAGAATGCTTTAAATGTGGAACAGATCATGAACAACAGAACACTTCATCCACATACTAAAAATGCTACCCATTGCCTATCACCAGTCAGTGATGTATTTGAACTGCTTTTACCAGAAGAGGTGATAAATTTTTTTACACTCTCTTGTTTGGTTTCACTTATGACTAATTTGTTACATGGTTATCCTGGCTTAGAAATACAGCCTTTGTTCATGGAACACAACTAAATCACATACTCGACACTCCATACACAAATTTTTCTCATCTTAAAAACAAAAGAACATTCCTTTGGACAGAGAGAGAGAGGAGATACACAAGGAATGTGAAAAGTTTAGCATGCTAGAAAAATCTCTTCTGCGTAATAAAAAGTAAGCAGATATTATGTAACTTACCTAATCAGTTTATAGAAATCTTTGGATGTGATTTATGAATACTGATGTTTCAGTGGAAACAGCTTAAAAGTTGAAAGTGGTTGTCTCCAGGGATGAAGAAGAGGAAAGAGGAGTGGGAAGCTACTGTTTTAAAGCTTTTTAGCATAATTTCTCTTTCTGTGCCTATATTATGTTCAAAAAAAAAAAAAAACCCACACTTAATCTTGAATCTCTCTCCTGTAACCACCTATCTCTCTCTCCACTCCCTTTCTCTGCCAAATGTTTTGAAAAATTTAACCATACACATTTACCTCTTATTCACCACTGCTTTCTTAGTGCCTAGCAAGTGAGTAGAGAACAAATGAAGAAATAAACTGATGATTCCACACCAGAGCCGTGAAGCTAGCCTGTTTAGCACCTGGGACAGATCCTAAGCCACTGTGAGCCAAAGGACAGGAAATAAGGTGACAAAAGGTATGGGGCAGAAGCGAAGTAATCCAGTAAATATAACAAATGATAGTAACAAATACAAACTCACCACAAACACAGTATATCACCACAGTCTCAGAATAGTACCTCAAAGGTCATTATTCTTGCCACCCCCCAAAAGGTTTGAGTTCCTTCCATCATATTCCCACCAAGTGCTTTTTCAGCCTCTAAAATACTTTAGGGATCGATATATTGATTTGATGAGCTAATGATTTCTTCATTCAAGACATCCTTGTGAACTTCTGCCATCTGCCTGATGGTGCTCTAAGAATTATGAAAACGACAAGTTTGTCGCCCAAAATTGTACCAAAGAGAAAGACAGCAATCAGGTAAGCAAACGAAGTAATCACAGGACTGCGAGAAAGGGACAGCTCAGGGGAAGCGAGGCAGGCAGCACGTTTTAACAGAATGATCAGGAAAGATTAACATTCAAACTGAGACGAAAGATGGAGACACTAGGGGAAAACCTGAGGAAAAAGAGTCTAGAAAGAGGGAACAGAATGTGCAAGGGTCCTCAGGGAGGAGAGAAACTGACATATTCAAGGAACAGAAAGAAGGCCAGGTGGATTAGGAGGCAGTGACTGAGGAAGACTTTAAAGCAAAAAATAAAAATAAAATAATAAAACGATATCACGCGATTAAAGTTGGAAAGAAAAACACTCTGATTACAACAAGAAGAATGGAATGCATGAAGATAACAGTGGAAAAACAAAACCTTAAGGCTGTTACAGACAAAAGATAAAGGTGGTCCCTGGCAAAAACGCAGCGGTGATGAGTGGATGTGAAACGCAACGAGGCCCACATTTACAAGCAGCAAGAGACTTCATGCTTATTTTATCTTTAGAGAGGTGGGACTGGAAAAACTCTTCCCTAATCGACCTAAAATGCCTCTCATTTGTATTCCGTGGGGGCATAAGTCTAATTCCAGGTACAGGTGCCAGCTCTTGAAGTCTTCGCAAGTAACTCTTAGGTCTCTTAGGGTCTCCATCAATTTCTTTAAGCAATCCTCACAAATAGGTGGTTTCGAGCTCCTTACGAGTTATTCTGATCACCAGTCTGTTGACGACAAAACGCTTGAGGGACAAGCATCCATAAAACAGGACGAGAAGAGAGTGTGCGAGCAGGCCAGCAAAAAAAACACCCCACCAAGGATGTGGCCGGCTATATGCAAATCAACTTGTAGTAGGGGGCTTAAAACTCGGCACTCGGCCTGTACAGCTTATCCCATTTCAAAGGTCATTACCCGAATCTCCACAGACAATCAGCGCACGAAGCCTGCCCCGCACGCCCGTGAACTCTTTCTTCAATGCAGAATGTCTGCTGAGCATCTAGCCTCCGAACCACAGACCGACTCTCAGTATAGTGCTGCCTCCGGGTGTTTTCTTCCCCGAGCGCAGGTGATCCCGGGGCGTTTTACCTGAGTGCTCCTGGGACAGGCGCAGAAGCACCCCGCCTCGGAAGCCGTATCGGGAGAATGGGGCCAGAGCACCGGGGCAGCAGCGAGGCCGCCTTATCGGCCGGCCGCACGGGGGAAGCCATCCCGCCCCAAGCACCTGCCACAACGCCCTGGGATCAGACGGGCCCCCACAGGGCCAACTTCGGGAGGGGCAGAATTGCGAACCTCCACGGCCCCGGGGTCGGAGAAGGAGCCAGGGAGCTGCTGGGTCCGGGCACGGGGGTGTGACCGGGGAGGGAGGGCCAGGCGGCCGAGCCGGCGCGATTCCGCCGAGCTGGAGGGGCCCTCAGAGAGGCCTGAGCAGACTGCCAGCCCCCGGCCCGGGGCTGGGCCGTGGGCAGCGAGGGGCCGCGCGGGCCGGCGCTCCGCCGGGAGGTGCCCAGTCACCGGCCCTGACTCAGCTAAAAGCCGGCGTGGCGGCTCCTCCCTTTCGGCGCCGGCTGCGGTCGCACTCACCAGCTGAGGTGATCATGGCTGCGTCCCGCACAGGCCTGCCCGCTCGCTCGCCGTCCCGGCCGCGCCGTGTGTCTGTCAGCTCCGGGCCCGTCCACTCCGCCGCGCCTGCTCGCTCTCCCGGTGAGCTGCTCAGTCAGTAGCCTCCTCAGGCCGCCGGCTCGCTTCTCTTCCAGGACCCCGCCCGCTTCGGGGCTGCCCGCTGCCCCGCCTGCTGCTCGGGGCGAATTCTCCCCCGGCCTGCGGTTTGCTGCGCCCCGACCGCCGCCCTAGCCCTCGCTGAAGGGTGCACGGAGAGCTCCATGTTTTCTCTAACCCTCACTGAGGTTCAGCGCTCCTGCTAGAGAGCGGACCCCACCGCGCACCTGAGATCAGGCTTCAGAATAGCCACCCCCAGAAAGAGGACCCCACCATCACCCGCCATTGCTCAGNCCTTTGGCAGTAGGGCAAAGAGCGTTTTCTTAGAGAAATGAGTTTCAAAGTTTTTATTTATTTATTTTATTTTTTTAAATGTTTATTTATTTTTGAGAGAAAGAAATGCAAGTGGGATAGGGGCAGAGAGAGAGGGAGACAGAGAATAAGAAGCAGGCTCCAGGCTCTGAGGTGTCAGCACAGAGCCTGACGTGGGACTTGAACTCACAAACTGAGAGATTATGCCCTGAGCCGAAGTCAGATGCTTAACCCACTGAGCCACCCAGGCGCCCCAAGTTTCAAAAGTTTTTTCAAAGCAGAACCCATCTTCAAAAGAAATTCTCACAGAAATGCTTTATTATCATAATGAATCCCTAAGTAATCACAGGTTTATAATAAAATTGAACAATGAGAATTCTGTTTTACATTTGGAATCATTAATACAGTATGGTGTTTAATAGAAGTGTAAACAGATATACAGTGAAAGTGTTCCAAAGGGGGGAAAAAGTTTTCCATTCTTGCCTTCTTTCCTCCGATAACAGGTTCTTGGTTTTTCATACATCTAATTTGAAATGGCAGTTGTGGTCCCCATTTGCAGTCATACGCCAGCTTCAATAGCCAATTTACTTCAAAAGCCAGTAGTAAGAAAGCCTTGGCAAAGGTTAGGGTCGGATAGTGGCATTTTAAAGCCACTTGACTTACAACATCAAGCTACTCATCGATTGGATAGCAACTGGTAAAGATTATGTCTGACAGAAAAAAAATAAAGATTATTTCTGAGGCCTTGTCAAAACAATGTAACCTCAGAAGCAATATTTTGCTGTTGAATTAAAATTTACTTGATAACACATTGGAGTGTATGTGTGAATTTTTAAAATTGGTATTCTTATGTAAGCTTGTTAAAATATATCAAATATAACTACCAAACACTTT
Organism: Crocuta crocuta; assembly: GCF_008692635.1. Lineage (NCBI taxonomy): Eukaryota > Metazoa > Chordata > Mammalia > Carnivora > Hyaenidae > Crocuta > Crocuta crocuta. The sequence continues at coordinate 8,318,982 of NW_027527429.1, forward strand.
TGAAGAACCTATAGCTCAGGTTGAAAGGCACTGCCCTTGGAAGTGTGCACAAAATATAAACAAATGCCTGGGAGTATCGTTTTACAGAGGCATTTTGGCCATTCCCTCATATAAAGACACTTGTATGCCCGAAACTTCTAGAGGAATCACAAATGGTAACAGGTGATGTAAAGGAGTAAAGCAGCCTGAGTATAATACTAGGTCAGCATGGTGATGAATGGCAACTAACAGTGTCAGGGAGACGGGAGGGGGTGGTGATGACTGTACCAACCTGAAGAATGAGAGTCCCCTTGAAAGAGAGCAGTGGTTACTCAGCCCCTGCAGTGTTGCTGTACAAAAATGTAGGACTGCTGCTGGGAAGGCTTATGATTTTCCCAAGAAAAGCCAGAAATCAGACCGAGTTTTATTTTTTTTAATATTTTTATTTATTTCTAGGAGAGAGAGAGAGACAGCATGAGCAGGGGAGGGTCAGAGAGAGAGGGAGACACAGACTCCGAAACAGGCTCCGACACAGGCTCCAGGCTCTGAGCTGGCAGCCAGCACAGAGCCTGACGCGGGGCTCGAACCCACAAACCGCGAGATCATGACCTAAGCAAAAGTCGGACGCTTAACCGACTAAGCCACCCAGGCGCCCCCAGACCGAGTTTTAAATGGTGAGAACTTGGAGACACCTGAATGGCTCAGTTGGTTACGTGTCCAAGTCTTGGTTTTAGCCCAGGTCACGATCCCACTGCTTATGAAATCAAGCCCCACGTTGCTCTGATGACAGCACAGAGCCTGCTTGGGATTCTCTCTCTACCTCTCTGCCCCTCCCTCATTCATGTGCGTCCACACACACTCCCTCTCTCAAAATAAGCTTTAAAAACTTATTTTTTAATTTTAAAAAATGGTAGTAACTCGGGTGAAATGGGTGAAGGTAGTAGTCAAAAGGTACAAACTTCCAGTGATAAGATAAGTAGGTCTATTCATCTGAAACTAATGAAGAGTTTTGTGTCAACTATACTTCAATTTTTAAAAAAGTCCTGGGAATGTAACAGTATGGTGACTATAGTTAGTGATATCATACTGTATATATGAAAGCTGCTAAGAGAGAAAGTCTTTAAAGTTCTAATCACAAGAAAAAAAATATAGTGATATACTGACGGATGATAACTAAACTTATCGTGGTAATCATTTGCCATATATATACATATACCAAGTCATTATGTTATATACCTAAAACTAACACAATATTACATGTCAGTTATATCTCAATAAAAAAAAATAAATGTTGGCAACTAATTCAAAATGTTTTAAAATAAGAGGAGGGGCGCCTGGGTGGCTCAGGCGGTTGAGTGTCTGACTCTTGATTTTAGCTCAGGTCATGATCTCACAGTGGTGAGATCTAGCCCCACGTTGGCCTCTGCCCTGGGGCACGAAGCCTGCTTAAGATTCTCTCTCCCTCTCCCTCTGCCCTCCACCCATCTCTCAAAAAAAAAAAAAAAAAAAGAGGAGGCCAGTCACTACCTGTGCTTTCTTCTTGGGAATTCTGCTCTTCCACCTGGATGGCTGTTCCAGGCCTTTGGTTTCTTCCTCTCCATTCAATTGTACATTTTTTAGTCAGGGCAACCTTTTCAAAACTCAACTCTGACCACTGCCTCTACTGCTTGGAGCCCTCAGCCCTCATCCCAATCTTGATTCCTGTGCTTCGTTCTTCGGAGTTTCTGTCTTTATCTCATTCTCCCTTCTCCCTGTGAGAGATCAATGGCTCCCATTGCTACGGACAAAGTGGTGGCTCCTAAAATGTATCCCTGCATGCCCGTCCTGTCTCAAGCACCAGACTCACAACACACACCATGCATCTCTGCTAGATACTCCTTAACCACCTCAAAGCTCCATGCGTGTCTCCTGCCTTGATCTCAGTGTGGTGAGGGGCACCCAACAGCTACTGCAGCAGGGCCCTGGGGCGCACACTTGACTGTTCACTCCCCCTCACCTGGTCTGTACTGGATCTGGTTTGCCTAATGTCTCTCACATTAGCGCAGCTCCAGTTCCCACCAGTCTGGGCTCCCCCTCTTCTCTCCTGGCGGCAACAGCTTCCAGCAGCCTTGACTTCCTGCTTGCCATCTCACGATTCCCCAGTCCATCCTTCATAGCCAGCTCGGAGCACAATCAGAAACGAGGAAGACAAGGACTCTCTCCTCCAAGACTTTCACCCAATCCTGCTTACCCTCAATCTTTATGTCTCCGAGTGGCCATGCAGCCACACACCTCATCTCTGACCTTGGTTCTTCTCTTCCTCCGTCTTCCTCTCCCTTCCCCCCTCGGCTAACAAGCAGCTCCTCCTCCAGGTAGGCCTTCTCGACCACTCCACTATGTGTCCTCTTACAGACTTTACCCCACACGGTTAGTATCCTGTCTCCTTGCCCGTGTCCCAACTGGACCAGGACCTTCTCAAGAGAACGAGCGACATCTCATTCAGCTCAGTATCCCCTATAGTAACTAGCACAGTGTTAGGCACACAGTAGGTGCTCAATAAATGTTGAATGAATGGATGAACACAGGATCAGTTAGTTATTGGCACAATGCTAGAACTCACGCCTGTGTTTCTCAACCCCTGCCCTCTCCAAGATTTTTTTTTAAGTTTATTTATTTATTTTGAGAGAGAGAGAGAGAGAACAGGGGAGGGGCAGTGAGAGAGGGAGAGAGAAAGAATCCCAAGCAGTGTCTGCGCTGCCAGTGCAGAACTGGGCGCAGGTCTCAAACTCACAAACCATGAGATCATGACCAGAGCTGAAATCAAGAGTCTGATGCTTAACCAACTGAGCCACCCAGGCTCCCATCCTTCTCCAAGATTTGAAAATGAGATCTATTTATCTTCAAAGAAGTTTGAGGACATACCAAAATCACAGAAATCATTCTAACCCAGTGCTCTGTTCATAAACAACGGTCTCCCTCCAAATTCAGGAGAGACACAGAAGTTCTCAAAGCCCAGGCAAGGTCATCTGTGGGCTCACACAGCTATCGACCTGGCGGGGGGTCTCTGGCAGGGTGAAGGGAGAAAACCAGAGGCTGCGCTTTTCTCTGCGGGTGCGCCCACCTCAATGAGGGTTCAGCAGCACGCTCTGCCCGGAGCATCTCCCTGACCCGCGCGGCGCCCTCTAGTGGCCACGGTGCTCCCCAGAAGGCGGAAAACTCCGCTCCGGGCGAGACCCTGTGACCACCCACATCCCCCACTCCCCGCCACCCCGGCGCCCCGCTTCCTGGCATTTGAATCCTGGGTCTTGGGAGGGCTCGCTCCTGCCAAGAATCGGGCTTGATTGCTTTTTCAGCAGTAGCGTGATGAGTTGATTAGGGCAGGCGTCGGAGCCAGGAAAAACAGAATCAAATCCCTGATTTTTTATTTTTTTTTTGCCACTTAGCGGCGCTGTGGCAATGAAGTCATTCGACTCCAGGCGTAGAGGGGTCGGGTCCATCTGCCAGGCAGGGCCACTCGTGGGGGGCGGGTGTGTGTGTGTGCTAATCAAGGGTTTGGCATAGAGCAGTGCTCAGTGAACCCTAGATCTTATGTCACAGGGCCTGGCGGAGAGGCTGCTGGCTGCTTCACGTACAGCACGCATGCCACGTGCTTTTTACACTGAAGGCATTTGTTCACGGGGGCAGGAGCGTGAACGGCAGCGTGACGTGGGCCTCCGGCGGGCGGGTGCTTGGTGGGAGGGAATCGCCCTGGGTGGATCGAGGCACGGAGACCCGCAAACCATCTGAGATGCTGAAATCTCTCCACCCCATCTAGGGATGGTGTCCAGGACAGTCCATCTGGTGTCCATAGGACATCCAGATGGTGTCCATAGGACAGTCCTATGCTGGGCAACCAGAAAGCTGACAAGCTGGTGCCGTTCCCTTGCTGGAGGTCTGGAGGGTGGGGTGGGAAGAGCCACAGTGAACGCCTGAGACAAGTCTCCACCTTTCCAGTGTTCTCTAGACCCTTGCTTTCACATCTGGTAGCCACTAGCGACAGGTGCTATTGAGCCCTGTAAATGTGGCTGTTCAATCCAGGAGCTGATCTTTGAATTAAATTTTATTTTATTTCATTGAAACTTAAAGAGGGACACCCAATTCAGTTAGGGGAAACTTTTAAGTATATTTGGAACAATATCAAGTATTTTGAACAAAAATTTAGGGTCCGAATGGAACTGTAAGTGTAAAATTCTCACAGAATTTCAAAGATGCAAAATATCTCATTAATTTTTTATATTTAAGTTGAATTACTACTATTTTGGATATATTGGGTGTAATAAAATGTATTATTTAAATTAATTTCATTAATTTTTAAAATTATTTTTCTTTTCTTTTTTCAAGTTTATTTATTTTGAGACAGAGAGAGAGAGAGAAATAGAGAGAGAGAGAGAGAGAGAGAGAGAGCGCTCATAAGCAGGGGAGGGGCAGAGAGAGGGGAAGAAAATCCCAAGCAGGCTCCATGATCAGTGCAGAGCCCGATTCGGGGCTTGACCTCACAAACCGTGAGATCATGACCTGAGCCCAAATCAAGAGTTGGACGTTTAGCCAACTGAGCCACCCAGTCACCCCTATTTTTATTTTTTCTTGTGTGGCTACTAGAAAATCTAAACCTACAGATGTTCCTGATGCTAGATTTCTCTTAGACAGGGCTGCTCTAGACCTACACAGAAGTCTTGTTCCCTCTGACTTACCCTTCAATCCTGGTTCCCCTCTTTGGTGCCTGCACGTGCTGGGCCAGACCAGACTGAGGGGCAGAGGCTAAGGGTGAGACCCACTCCAGTCAGGGAGCAAGGGGCTTGGAGTGGCTGCCCTGGCAGCCAGGAGTTCTGGAACGGGCAATATACCCGGGACAGCCGGTGGCCAGGGTTAGAATAGACTGGAGTCGGGGAAATGATCTGAGAGGGATGATTAACCAGCTCATAACCTTGCTCATTAACCAGCGAGGGAGAGAAGGAACGCAGGGTGACAAGACAGAGGCCCAGTATTTGTAACCAGAACTCAGGANGTGCTCATAAGCAGGGGAGGGGCAGAGAGGGGGAAGAAAATCCCAAGCAGGCTCCATGATCAGTGCAGAGCCCGATTCAGGGCTTGACTTCACAAACCGTGAGATCATGACCTGAGCCCAAATCAAGAGTTGGACGTTTAGCCAACTGAGCCACCCAGTCACCCCTATTTTTATTTTTTCTTGTGTGGCTACTAGAAAATCTAAACCTACAGATGTTCCTGATGCTAGATTTCTCTTAGACAGGGCTGCTCTAGACCTACACAGAAGTCTTGTTCCCTCTGACTTACCCTTCAATCCTGGTTCCCCTCTTTGGTGCCGGCACGTGCTGGGCCAGACCAGACTGAGGGGCAGAGGCTAAGGGTGAGACCCACTCCAGTCAGGGAGCAAGGGGCTTGGAGTGGCTGCCCTGGCAGCCAGGAGTTCTGGAACGGGCAATATACCCGGGACAGCCGGTGGCCAGGGTTAGAATAGACTGGAGTCGGGGAAATGATCTGAGAGGGATGATTAACCAGCTCATAACCTTGCTCATTAACCAGCGAGGGAGAGAAGGAACGCAGGGTGACAAGACAGAGGCCCAGTATTTGTAACCAGAACTCAGGATGAGAGCTTAGTCACAAGAAGTGACTGGTTCCAAAGGAATGCAGAGCAGGATAGGAACAAGCCTGACTTAAGACTTAACATCTGAACTCCCCCTGGAGTGTGTCTGAATGTCACCAGCCATGGAACATGCAGGTGTGGATCTGCATTTGAAGCAGGAGCCCTTGGCCGGGGCTGGGGAGCTCAGGGAGGAAGCCAGATGGGCCCTCACCAAGCCCTGGAGCCACGGTGGCCCTAGTGCCCAGCCCAACTTTGGGCCCAAGCAATCCCACACACCAGTCCCTTCGGTAGGTCTGTGAAGCATGGCATGGCCCGGTGGGCAGCTCTGTTTCTGCTCCAAGTATAAGTTAACCAGAAGGCTCTGGCTCAGGGGCCAAAGGCATCTGAAGAATTCATACAGGACCCTGGTTCATTTCCTTTGAACTCTGAGATTACACAAGCAACGGTCTGTCTCAATCCTTGATCCACTAACACAAAACCAGGTCAGAAGGGGGTTGCGCAGCCTCTGGGTACGAAACAAAGGGCTCTCTCCACTGCGCTGGTTATGTTTGCCATCCAAACAGGGCAAAGTGCAGGCCTCCTGACTACAGGGAACCCGACCCCGCAGCACGGTTCTGTTACACTTGGAAGTGTAGACTGCCATCGGGTTAACATGGCTGTCAACACCTTTCCCAGTGAGGCTGGGCCCTGGGTTCTCTGTCTGGCTTAAGAGGGGCTTCTTTCGAGCACACAGGTTGGGGGGCCTCAGCACGCAAACCCCTTTGCGGTTTGCCTTGTTTTTGGTTTGACAACCAAGGGATTCCTCCCATGTGGTAAATCCTGGAGACAAATCCTTTGAGAGGAAACAAACCATGACACCAATGATAAAGGTTCTTTGAGACTCAGGCAAGGCCATTTGATCTCATTAAACATGCTCATATGTGCACACAAACACACACATCTTGTTAAATACCAAGCTAAATGCTATCTTTTAAAAATATCTCGTTCCAAATATTTACTTTCCAGCTATAGGTTTTCCAATTCTAGCCAATAGGGTGGTGGAGGTGTCATCCAGGGCAGCACCGGAAGTCTTTCAGGCCAAACTATTCCAGAAGCTCCCACCCTTTGCCCAGATGCTCTGCTCCCAGGGGACCTTGTAAGGAACACCTCATGAAAATGAAAGGGAAGATCCACTCTGGTTTTGATTAGACAGCAATGAGGTACTGTTTGGTTTTATTAGATACAAGGAATTATTAATTCCAGTCAGAAGCAGCACAATTACCGCCATATTAGAAGGATTAATACCCAAGTCCAGACCGTGACTTGACCAGAAGCCTTTGCCAATGGCTCCTGGTACCACTGACCTAATCCGGGGCCTCCATTCTCTGGCCCATCCCGATCTTCATGCCTTGGAAGAGTTCTTGGAAGAGATCTACCACCAAGGTCATCCCTTCCAGCACCTATCTCTTCTGTCTGCTAGAAAATATCAACTAGACTGTTCCTGAAAGGACAGTGCTTATCTTAGCCATGTGTCAAGGAAACCAAGCTAGATCCGGAAGGATCTCAGTCCTGTTTGCCTGTTGGGAGGCAGGACACAAATCTCAGTAAAGACCTTCTCTCTTCAACTATTCACCAGAGATACTGAAAGCAGTGAAAAAATAATATGTAAACCACCCTTTACACCACAGGCTTGCAAGCCCATATATTCTCCAGAATCAGGTGGAAGGCATATATGAGTAAAATGCAGTGTGTGTGAGTGAGGGTGTAGATGGGTGGGAGTGAGCCTCCTATCAGGGGAGAGGGATTGTAGCAAGCTGGAGATGATGGCAAGCCCCTTCCTCCACCTAGAAAACCAGCTTTTTCATGTGCAGTCTCTCAAGTCTCAAATATTGTTAACAAATACAAAAGGTTTTTGAACACAGCAGAGGCTGCTGCCTTGTAACTTCTGCCTTCGATAACTTCCTAACGTAATAAAAGTTCCCCTCCTCCCACTAAATGATAAAATTCCAACCCGATTATTACAAAGAAATTCACAGAGAAATAGAAAAATATAGCAGCTTCAAAAATACCAGTCTCCCTGTTTTCAAACAAAATCAAAAGTGAATCCATTGAGTTCATTCTGGCAGAGAAGGAGGTCAGCTGGGCCCACTAATGGTAAGGCAGCCTTGCATTATTAAAAGGACACCTGCTGCTAACCAAGTCCCAAATAAGATGTCACCCTCTCTGCCCTCACACTGCCCCCTGAGGCAGAGAGGGGTGGAATTAGGCTGCTTATTATGAAGAATGAATTGAAGCATAGGCCCAGGAGAGACTCTCCTTGAGCTCATACAGCCCCTCAACCACAGTTCCACATTTTGGTACCAGAAATGGAAGCTGAAACAACTATTGGAAGTCACGCAGCAGCAGCAGAACCCTGGCCAGAAACCTGCCCCACTGGACATGTGCTGAGCAAATCGTGCACGAATGAATGAATTCAGGGACTTCTCTTGGATAAGTGCTTCCTGCCAGGGAAAATCAGGTGATGCTCTTGCCACTGCAAAGACTGTATTAACTCCAGGGGCAGGGGAGGAAGGCAGGGCGGTAATGCAGAGTTCCTTGTACAAGGGAACAGATGGCTTTCCTGGCTTTTAAGGGAAAATCATCGACCCTGTCTGACTCAGACAGAGGAAAAAAGATTCAGGAACTTGGCACCTCTGGGCTGGGTTTGCTTTGACCTTGGACAAGGGCCTGAGATCGAGAGAAAGTCCCATGTTCTTACTCCTACCTTTCCTTGTTTGGTGCCCTGGGAAGCTCCTAGCATTCTTATTCTCAAAGGATTTGGCACAGAAAGTCAACGTCAACAGGAGGAAGAGAAAGGGCGTGAAAGCACTTGGATGTCTTATCTCTGGCCCAAGAGGCCCCCAGGGCAGCAGTGTAGTCTTTATTTTGGCTTGCTCTGGGAGCCAGGGTCTCAGGAAGCCCAACCTTCTCTGCTCTGGGGGACTCTTCCTAGAATTTCACAGGGAGAAGGGATTGGCTCATCCAGCATTTTCAAAGGTGCCACAATGGGCAATTTGGGCAGAACAATTCTTTGCTGTTGGAGATTGTCCTATACATCGTAAGGTGCCCACTAAGTGCTAAGGGTACCTCATTGTTATAGTAACCCTCCCAAAACACACACACACACACACACACACACACGTTTCACTGCTGCCTAGAGCAGCAGCCTGGCCCTTGGGTGAGAGCCCCGGGGCCGGTAGCCCCCGCAGGTGTTTGAGAAACAGAGGCCGCTAAGGTTCAGCGGCATGTCCAAGACCACTCCCCCCAGATCTGATGACTTCTGGTCCAGAGTTCTTTCCAGTCACACTTGAAATGATGGATGGTCATGCAAACACACCACAGGCTGCCACAGCACCACAGAGCCTCAAAGTAGACAGCCGTCTGTCCCAAGGGGGCAGAGAAACTGAGGTACAGAAAGAACAAATACCCTCACTGTGATCAGAGAGTGAGCAAATGTGAGGAGGGGGCAGGTTCCAGGAAAATAAGTTTTCTTAGCTGGCTCAATGCGGCAGCCCCCTGGCAGCGGGGCCTTTCTGGTTACCACCATTGCAAGGTCACCATGGAGGCAAGGGGGCTCAGTGAGAGGGTGCCAGTGCCCAGAGTGCAGGTTCGAGCCCAGGCAGCCTGGGTGTCTGTCCTTCATCTTGAGCCTCCAGCGGGCTCAGCTGGAGCGTGAAGAAATCCGTCACAGGCTCTCAGCCCCTTTCCGGAATCCTCACAATCTCCATTGAGAAATACCTCCGTCAGCGCCAGCTCCTCCTCAGGGTCTCGAAGGTGATCTGGAACACAAGAGCAGGAACCACCCAATCAGAAGGTCAAGTTTAGAAGTGACTAGGCTAGAAATGAAAGGGAGAGAGCTGGCCCCAGCAACAACCTACTTAAAAACCACAGTGAAATACATATCAACAACCTAAAAAATGTACATACCCTTGACCCAGCAATTCCATTTCTAGGACTTTATCCTATGGAAATAATTAGGGATAATTAGTGGAGCTGCTGCGGGCATCTTGTTACCAGCCCAAGGGTGAAACGACAGTGAGGGCAGCCCAGCAGAGAGAAGGAAGGAACCTGGGCCCCTGAATCGACCAGCTCTGAAGCTGATTCTACCACCAGAATGTCTTTTAGGTGAGATCCTGAATGCCTGTGCTGCTATGTTTGGCTCCTCTATCTGCAGCTGAAAACATACATACTGATTTGATTGTTAACCCTGGCTCGCTCACATGATGGGATTCAGACATTAAAAATGATGCACGAGGCACGTGCTTGGGTGGCTCAGTCAGTTGAGCATCTGACTTGAGCTCAGGTAAAGATCTCATGGTTTGTGAGTTCAAGCCCCGAAACAGAGCCTGCTTTAGATCCTTTGTCCCTCTCTCGCTGCCCCTCCCCCACCTGCACTCTCTTTCTCAAAAATAAAACCTTTTTAAAAAAATGATGCGTAGGGGTGCCTAGATGGCTCAGTTGGTTAAGCATTCGACTCTTTGTTTTGGCTCAGGTCATGATCTCATGGTTCGGGGGATCAAGCCCCGCATGGGACTCTGCACTGACAGCACAGAGCCTGCTTGGGATTCTCTCTCCCTCTCTCTTCGTCCCTACCACTCCCCTGCATATGCACGCATGCATGCTGTCTCTCTCAAAATAAATAAACCTTGAAAAAAAGACACATAAAGTTCCATAGAACTAAACACACACACACACACACACACACACAAGTAAAACTGGGGGAATCTGAGTAAGATCTGTGGATTGTTTCAATGTCAATATCCCAGTGGCAATATTATCCTATAGTTTCACAAAATGTTACTGTTGGGGGAAATTGGGCCAAGTGTACACAGGATGTCTTTGTATCATTTCTTGCAACTGCATGTGAATCTACAATTGCGTACTATCCCTCCAAAAAGAGAAAAGATGTTGTTGATATGTAATCACTGCAATGGAGTATTGTAGTCACAATATGTAAGCTGATTCCAAAACAGTATGTATAAATCTCTGCCTGTATAATCCTATATTTATATGTTACATAATTGCCTACACATAGTCCATGAATGCAATTTTCCTTTTAATACATTTGCTTCTACTTGAGATTAAATAATTTGTTGTATGCTATAGAGGCACCTGGGTGGCTCAGTTGGTTAAGCGTCCGACTCTTGGTTTTGGCTCAGGTCATGATCTTAGGTTCATGGGTTCGAGCGCCGCATCAGGTTCTGTACTCTCAGCACAGAACTTGCTTGGGATTCTCTCTCTCCCTTCTCTCTGCCCCCCTACCACTCTCTCTCAAAATAAATAAATATACTTTAAAAAAAAGAAGAGCATGTGACTCTTGATCTCAGAGTCATGAGTTTGAATACCAAGTGGGGTGTAGAGATTACTTAAACAAATAGAACTTAAAAAAAATTGTTGGGATGCCCGAGAGGCTCAGTCAGTTGAGCATCCAATTCTTGATTTCAGCTCAGGTCATGAACCCAGGGTCGTGGGATTGAGCCCCATTTCAGACTCTGCACTGAGCATAAAGCCTGCTTGAGATTCTCTCTCTCTCTCTCGCCCTCTGTCTTCCCCAACCCGTGCACATGCTGTGCGTACTCTCTCTCTCCAAATAAAAAAAAATAAATTAAAAAAATAAAATTAAAAAAATGTATTATATGCTACAGAGGGGGAAGTTATCCAAGATTTATGTAAAATTGTTTAGGATTCCTTTGCTTTATTATTTTTTTCCTTTGGTTTCCAGAAATATCCAAAGTGATGACTGAAAGGTTGAAGTTAACATTATTGCAATTAAACGTTTTAAATACCTGATGCATTTTGCAGATAATCCCTATATTATATAGAAGTGTAGTTATTAAAATTTAAATAACCAAGGAGATCTAGATAGGTAGATAGACAGAATGGTCTATACCAAAATGCAGATTATAGTTAGTTTTGAATGACAGAATTAAGCAAATGACATTAATACTTGTTTTCCTTTTCCAATTTTTTTGAGCTTTCACCTGTGATAGGCAGAATTCTAAGATGACCCTTAAAATTTCCACCCCTTGGTGCACTCATCCTTTCTAATCTCCTTTGAGTGTGGGTGGGATCTGTGAATCCCTTGTATTGGGTACCATATATGACAAAGGCGACATTTGATGATTAAGTGACATAACAGAAGACTAGAAATTGAATTCTAGTTGGAATTCTGCTAATTGAAGAGGCCGTTGTTGTGTTGAGAGATGTGTAGGGGAGTGGCTGTGAGAGCAGAGAATAGCCCCAGCTAACAGCCACCAGGAAGGCAGGGGCCTCAGTCCTACAGCAGCAAAGAAGTGAATTCTGTCCACAACGAAGTGAGCTTGAGGGACTCAGGCTCTAGAAAGGACTGCAGCCCGGCAGACCCACTGATGCAGCTTTGTGAGGCCCTGAACGGAAGGGCCAGCTAAGCCCTGCCCAGGCTTGTAACCCATGGAAATCGTGAAAAATCAACGGGTGTTGCTTTAGGCCACTAAGTTTGTGGTAACTTGTTATGTGCCAGCAGAAGGCTGATACTTCACCTAATGATATTTTTTTTAACATAAAGAGCACAATAAAAGTTTGTTTTAAAATATTGGCCCCGGAGGCACCTGGGTGGCTGAGTCAGTTAAACGTCTTACTTTCGTGAGTTCGAGCCCCACATAGGGACTCTGTGCTGACAGTGCGGAGCCTGCTTCAGATCCTCTGTCCCCCCCTCTCTCAGCACCTCCCTCGCTCTCAAAAATAAATAAACATTTTAAAAATGTTTTTAAATAAACAAAACATTGGCCGTTGTTTCTGTAACAGAGCCGTACCATTCAGTACACTTTGGGGGTGCGGGTCACATACATTCAGCTGGTTACGACTTCCTCCCGCGGGTACTTCCTATCTCCGTCACAACAGCCTCAGTGCCTACAGAGTGCTTCGTGGACTTTGCAGGACTGTCTTCCCTCCCGTTTCCCTTTAGTGGCCTGATGACCCTACCCTAGAAATGGCTTCAGGCTGAGCTCCTTCCTCTCCGCTCCCAAACTGCGGGCGTTGGGTCCAGGCTGCCCATTGTTTCTCCTGGGACTGGGCAGTCCCCCGCTACCTGGCTCCTGTCTCTCCTGGCTCCACAGTCTGTCACCTCTCCCAAACACCTCTCCTCCAGACAGCCCCGCTCAGAAATGGCCAGCGGCTCACTATTCCTGAGACACTTGGGTCCAAGGGCCCAATTTGGTCTAAACTCTCCTCTTCAGCCTTAGCCCAAACCAGTCTCCCATACCTGCCCCTCCCCCCTCCCGACAAGGGGCTCCTTTTGGGAGCGTGGCATCATGCCATCGAGCCTCTGTTCACAGTACTTCTCTCTAACTCTTCCCTTTTCTGCCCAGGACAATCTGCAGCCCCTAGCTGCGTCGTCACTTGTTCCTGATACTCCCTGGATCCTCAGGGGAGACGGAATGCGTCGGGCTGCAGGTGCCCCGCTATGCATGTCGCGGACACCCGCAGGGCAGCCCTGCCCGCACCAGCTGCCTTCACTAGTCAGGGACCCACGGGGCGCGAGCCCTACGGGGGAGCCTGTGTGCCAGTTGCCCCGTGGCAGGGGCACCTCACCTCGGTCACCTCCATGCCCCACACATGGCAAGCGCCCCATGGGTGTTGGTGCACTCTGTCCCTAAGGTCCCTGTGACCACATGACCATTCCCATAATCCCAAGCACCCGGCCCTCAGGGTCCAGAAGGCCAGGAAGGCAGCGCACTCACCCTGAGCTGGGTCACTGGGGGAGGTGGCATCTGGGTCCTTCCCCCGGCTCCAGGGACCCCAAGAAAAGCACGCCAACAGCGCTGGGAGGCCCGGTCTCTCCCAGGCTCCTGCCACTAGAAAGAACACAAAGTCCCAGAGGCAGCAGGTGAGGGTGCTTGGCAGAACTGAGATGATCTGTTCAGCAAACCAAGAGCTTCAATTATTAACTGCCCTAGTTTCTGTTTGATTAAAGAAACAAGGATTTGATTTATAAAACGAGGGGGGGAGTTTTTATACTTAAAAAATTGAGCCCCCTCGCAAAAGGTTGCTTTATATACATTATGTTACTTTATCTTCTCAAAACCCTGTGATATAGGTATTGTGCGGGGGAAACGGTGTAACACAACTGACATGAAACTAACAGTTACACAGCACCAAAGAAAATACTCAAAGAGCAGAACTTCTCCCCCTGGGTTTTAGTTCAAACTACCCTTTAATGGGAACAGATTTAATCTTTTTTGATAATTACAATAAAACAATTACATGTTGAGTCTAGTTTTCCTTATTATACAGCACCACCTCAATTTCAGAGAGTCCCAACTCTCTGGAGTAAGGCCAATTGGAACATAAAATGTCCTGTTCATAAATCCCTCCTCAGGACCTATTTACTCTTAATTTGCACCCACTCTTAACAAGACCGGATGCTTAGTTGGATTAGGATTAGGACCCTCGGTTGAATTAAACATAAACTAGGCAAAGGGTCACTGCCAAAAGGCAGAAATCTGAAAGTGTAATAGCTATGAGGCCATGAGGAAACAGACTGGAAAACTTTAAAAAGCTAGACACAGTTGCTAGCAAAACCTTAGAAATGAATCCACAGTGCCACCCACTCCAAAAACCCTGAAGCAACCAGTGAGCAATAAATTACAATTATACTCATGACTTCTGGCCATGAAAGGTTTCTTTGTTGTTGAGTATGTTTTTATAAAAGTAGAAATGAGTTTAAGCAGCAGAGAAGGATTCCCTTGCAGAGTGTTAAAACTTCTTAACTGTTAGTATGTAACAGGAGTCTGCATGCCAGGCAGGGTGTTGGGAAATGGGAATAGAATAGTGATTAAACTCATGAAGGAAAGTGACAAAACCACGTGGTTAAGAATTCTGGGATTTCACTTACAAATTTACAAGTGGGAGTAGGGAGGGTCAGGGAAGGCTTCCTGGAAGAGGAAGTCCAGTCCCAAAAGATGACATGGGATTGGTCAGGTGAAGAGGAGGATGGGAGGAATGGCTTTCATGTGAGGCACCTGCATTCAAGGCAACTGTAATGTGTACAATAACTTAGGAGGCCAGAGCACACCTGGCTCTGGGGAATTAAACGTTGTTCCTGGAGAATGGAAGAGGGCTAAGAGACTGAGAACTCAGAATTTTCTAGGCACCGGCTCATTAAGGGCAGAAAATTTGGTTGTGTAAATTCCCCCCTTTGCCCCATGGGGCCGGGTCAGTGACGGGACTGGCATCAACCGTCACAATACCAGCCCACCTGGGGACATTCCCCTTGTCTTCCAGGATACTGGTTGTAGAGTGTCTAATGTAGCCGGCTAGCTCACAGATTCAAGAGAAAGGGGGTTGCAGGCATGTGGGGGAAGGCTGGTGCAGGCTCTAGGGCCGAGATGCACGGCCTCCACCCAGGCAGGCCAGGCAAGCTGGTAAGTCTCTGGCATTTGTGACATCAGAGGTCCCACGTCTCCTTGCTGGAAAAGACCCCCCTGCAAGCCTGGCATCTCCTAGCTTCTGGGTAACACACCAGTGCCCAGGGAAGCAGAACACAGTCTCTGTCTTCATGAACTCTTTAGCAAGAAGGGAGGGCTGGAGGGCTGGGGGGGGGNAGGGATCGGGGAATGCAAAGAACAATCCTCAGCTTTGCCACATCCAGCTATACCTAATGTCTGTACTTCAATCCTGAGACACAGAAAAGCCCTTGTGAAACCTGCACGGGCTGGAGGAGATTCCGACACTGCTGCTGACGGCAGTAGTCACCCGGGCTGGGAAAAGCCCCTCACCCCCTTCCTCCCGCTTCAGGAGAATGTAGAGAGAACTGCAGCAGTAGGTGCGCACAAACAGAGTGGGTAGCCAAGGAGGAGTAGAAAATTCTGGGTCCTCAGTCGCTCACACCCTTTCCCCCTACCTCCAAGTCTCGGCATCTATTCCTTGCCTTCTTCCGATGATACGCCCGTGGCGCTTCCGCACTGAGCCTCCCGGTCGCACCCCTGGCTGCACAGCGTCCTAGACGCTCCCGCTAAGGCCACCCCCCTCGTCCCAGTTCTGCCCTCCTCCCCACCTTTAAACTTGGACGTCCTGAGGCTTTCTCGCCTTCTCTCCGTCCCCTCCCCAGCTCCCAGCCCAGTCCGCGCTTCTTTCCCCCAACTTCCCCTGCCTCGAGCTTGCCTGCTCGGCTTTCCCAAGCCCTGCATCTCTTACGCTTTCTGGATCCTTCCGGGCACAGCCTGGATCCCGTGCCCAGGGCCCGCTCCGCGCTAGCTGGAAGACNAGTTAGATTGGTTTGAGACCTGGGACAGATTCTTCTTCTCGCCCCTCCCCCCCATATATGTATTTATTTTGAGAGAGAGAGAGAGAGAAGGGGAGGGGCAGAGAGAGGGTGAGAGAGCCTCCAAGAACGTTCCACACTGTCAGTGTGGAGCTTGATTCCGGGCTCTGACCCACCACCATGAGACCATCGCCTGAGCCTGACAGTTAATGACTGAGCCACCCAGGTGTCCCTGGCACTTCTGTGGGTAGGCCCTGCCTCTAACTACGCTGCTTAGGAGTTGGTGGGGGGGCACCAGAGACGGAATGCAGAGAAGGGGGTAGGGAGGTGAGAAAAGAGGCCAAAGGGGGATTTCTTCTCTTACTTCTGTA
Organism: Crocuta crocuta; assembly: GCF_008692635.1. NCBI lineage: Eukaryota > Metazoa > Chordata > Mammalia > Carnivora > Hyaenidae > Crocuta > Crocuta crocuta. The sequence continues at coordinate 8,335,210 of NW_027527429.1, forward strand.
AGAGCTCACCTTTTGGGCCTTAGCATTTAACAAAAGCTAATTCAGGGGCGCCTGGGTGGCTTAGTCGGTTAAGCGTCCGACTTTCGCTTGGGTCATGNACAGGGCAGTGCCCTGGGCACTGGGCACTGGTGTGTGTGTGTGTGTGTGTGTGTGTGAAAACCGAGAAGGCAGACAGCTTTACTCCACTGGAGCAGAAAGCTTAGGAAGGCAGACGTGGGCACTGACGGCACTCTGATCCCAGCAGGGGTAGTGGTGGTTTAGGGGTGACAAGGGGATGCCAGTAGACCAGGTTAGAAGCAGGGGTGCATTTACTTTCATTCTAAGGGTCTAGGTCAGCTTCGTCCAATGGAACATTCTTTGATGATGATAATATTTTATATTATCTATACTGTCCAATGCAGTAGTCACAAGCCACACGTGGCTGTTGTTACTTAAAATCTGGCTAGAGCAACTGAGAAGCTGAACTTTACATTTATCTCATTTTAATTAAATGTAAATAGCTGCATGAGGTTAATGGCTGTGGCAACAGACAGTGCTTTACTTCCCTTCTGTTACACTGCATAGACGAAAGACCCGTTTGGGTCAATAGCATGTTCACACTCAGCTCTCTCCTTCACTATATAACTCCCAATCTGCTATTCAGCTCCCCTATTTCCTAACCCCCCTNGGCTCCCACCCCCTCCTCCCGGTGCTTCAAGGGCGGCTCCTCCCGCAGTGACTGTGGCGACGCGGGGACCGAGCCGTCCGTCCGCGTATCCATGCACCCATTCATGCATCCATTCAACAAACACAAATTGAGCACCTACTAGGAGCCGGGCAGCCAAGAATAAAGACAGAAAACGACGTTAACAAATGCGTCTTCACAAGTTAGATTGGTTTGAGACCTGGGACAGATTCTTCTTCTCGCCCCTCCCCCCCNGGTCAATAGCATGTTCACACTCAGCTCTCTCCTTCACTATATAACTCCCAATCTGCTATTCAGCTCCCCTATTTCCTAACCCCCCTAGAATTATGCTGAAATATCTCCTCCTAAAGAACTTGTATGGCCATTTAATAAAACACACCTATTTTGAGCACCTACTGTGTGCAAGCACTGGGGATTTGAAGATGTGCAAGCAGCCCTGCCCTAAGTCAAACTATTCAGCAGTGGTTTTATCCAGCACTTGGAGTAAGGCCCCCATATNCCCAAGGCCCCCATATCTTTGTTGTGAGTCTAGTTGATATAAACCTTTCCCCCCTGGGTACCGTCTTTGTTCAGGGCACAGAACTGGGGGCTTGGGTGGGGAAAGCCCAAGATTTGGAGCAAGAAGCCCTGGGTCAGAATCAGGTCTGGGTTTTAGCACCAACTCAGTGATTCAGTCCCTCAACTTGTATTTACTGAACATCTTTGCCATGTACTGTGGCCCAGTGCTGGGGAGACAGCTGTGAACAGACCAAATTCCTGCCTTCCTGGATAGGCTGCTCTAGTGGGGACTTGTAGGGACAGAGATAAACAAACACATAGATAACAGCTTCGGATGGTGATCGGTGCTATGAAAAAAGTAATGCAGAGCTGACAAAATGGGCATGTACTTGAGATGCTGGCCTCTTCCTGTGAATACATTCCTGAAGATGCTACAGAAACAAGGCNAGCCATGAGAACTGCTCCCCCAATCCTACCTCCTTGGAGGCACCAGGTGGTTGGGTCATGGAGTGTGCGAAGGAAACAGCAGTCTCTTGCAGGTGAGGGCTGGGGGCCATAGGAGGGAGTAGGAGGAGTGAATGCCTTATAACATGTACTTTTCTCTGCCCACATTGGTTGGATAGATCATTGCCCAGCCCCACCCCCATCCTTATCGCCACCACTGCCATCACGCTCTGAGGCAGAAAATAGTTGTGCTAGCCAGGACCCGTAACATCCGGTTGGAGTTTGAAGCGTAGAACAACCGGACCTGGCAGCCCCTAGCAGTCCAAGCCCTTCTTCCCCCTGCCTGGGTCAGAGCATTCCAATCACATGACCTTGATCATGAAAAGAGTAGTGGCTAGGGGAGAGTGTGTAGAAGTTCCATGAGAAAGGTGCCTGGTAAGGGTCAGAGGCGGTCCGAGGGACCCAGAGGGAGCCAAATTTATGCTGTAATGCTAGAGGCAATTCCCTTGTCCCCACCTCCACCCTTCCCTTCTTTGAGCTCCCCAGGAGGGATACAAGAGAGAATTTAGGCTTTAGCCTCTTTCTAGGTAGCTGATATCCAGGGGAATATCAATCACTGGGAAAACTAATCAGACTTCTGGAAAGTATAAGATAAAGCAGATTTAATCAAGACATGAATTGATTCATTTCAGCTACTAATAGTGCAGACTTCAAGTAACAGCTACTGATAATACAGACTCCAAGCGCAATGAAAATTTATTTTTCCCTTTTGTAGAAGTGTGGGGGTAGACCATCATGGTCCACATAGTAGCTTTGTATCATTAGTTCTTGAGGACCCAGGTTTCAATCCAGACCACTATTCCCCCATCTCATCCTCGTAATCCAAACTGGCAGCGACTGCACCAGTCATCACATCTGTATTCGAGGCACCCAGATAGCAGAGGGCTGAGGAAGGAACAAGCATCAGATTGACTTCAGATTTCCTCACAGCAACACTGGATTTAAGACAATAGTTGAATCATATTTTTAAAGTATCAAAGAGAAAGAACTTTGAACCTAGATTTTGATTTCTAGCTCAATTATCAGGTATTTGAAGGATCAGAAGATTTCTCACAAATAGTCACGCTTTGAAAACACTGTTAGAGGAAGCCCTCCAACAAAAAAAGAAATAAATACAGGGGTGCTCAACAGTAGTAAGAGGGATTAAATCACTCGTTTAAATCACTCTTGTCTAAGTAAATGTGCAGTGCAGAGCCAGCAAAGCATAGCCTGGGTACATAGAAGCTGAGGAGATGACAGCCTGTGGGAGTCCCGCCTAATGGAATGGAACCCATCTAGGTCACTTCTTTGAGGAAGAGGGGAAGACACAGCAGCGGACCAGAGCATTGCTCTTATTTTTGGGCTGTTTTGCCAGGCTTGTCTAAAACCAACATGCTCTGCCTCGAGCCATTTCTTCTATTTATTCTTTGACTTTAAATTTCTGGGTAACATTTCCAAACCTTCCAGTGGTGGGATGGAAAATGAATCAGAAAGGAGATGGGTGTTAAGCAAAGGTCAGAGTCCAGGGCCAGTGAAGTTTATCTTTACCTGCGCTATTTACATGGCAAACGTTCAGGTATTAAATTAACCGGAAACTACAAAGACCTTAAAAAAAAAAAAAAGAGGCAGGAAGCCAAGATTACTTTTTCCTCCTCTGTGTCCACGCCCTTGAAAATATCATGAAACAAATAAGGCTTTGTCTGATTTCTCTGGTTTTCAATGAAGATGTAAAGTGAAACTGGGATTTCTGGAACAATTTGCTTCTTCGTGGTCCCTCAAGCAGAACTTGGTAGGAAGAGTGACAGAAAAGTGCTGGTTGGGAGAAAAGGGGGTGATTTTGTTCTGGTTTCTGGTACCTTCTTTCTCCTCGAGTCTCCCAGTCTTTCATGCTAGCCTTCCTCCCTTCCTCTCCCCTCAACCTCTCTACACTTCCCTCCTCCTCCTCCCCATCGGCCTCTCCCCACTCTCCCCCTACCCCTCAACCCCTCTCCTTCTCCCCATCCTTCTCCACCCCTCCCTGTCTTTCATCTTCCCCTTCCTCCCCTTCTTCTCCTCACTCATGTATCTCTCCCCACCTCCCCTCCGTCCCCCTGTCCCTAAGCCTTTTTCCTTCCCCATTGTTCTTCCTTCACTTCTTCCCTTCCTCTCTCTTCACCCCTACAACAATTGTTTTTGGAGCTCCGAGGAAGCTGGGACCTGGGGAGAGTGTATGGGCTCCTGGGATCCCAGTAGAGGGAGAAAGATCTTAAATGTGAGGAAGACTGTGAAGCGGGAAGAAGGTAGAGGAGACCCCAGGACCCAGAGAGGACCAAGGCTGGGGCCCGAGGAGGCTTCAAGACCGGGTCTGATGGGGGCGCTGTGGGCCCGACAGTGGAGCAGCCCCCGTGCGGGCTCCCCGCTGCTGGACGCCCTGGAGGCCACCACGGGGCTAGGACTTCATTTCCTTGTTGTTGAGGCGAAACATTTTCCTTTCTTCCCTTCTGGGTTCTTTGGCTGGTTTAATAATGAAATTAACATCAGGCAGATTAACAGGAGGAAAATAAATGTAATTACATCCACACGGGAGTCCCACAGGAACGTAAGACTCCAAGACAGTCAGGCCACTGAGGCTCACATGTCATCCTGAGCTGAGGAAAGGGATGGGGGGTGGGGGGCCTAAAGGGCAGGAGGGCAATTCACAGAAGAGCCGATGTCTGGCGATCAGATTGTTGGCCCTACCATGCAGGTGAGTCTCTCAGATAAAAAAAAATTTAAAATAAAATTATATCTGCTAATAATTCTCTTTCTGGGCCAGGGCCCCTATCTAAATTCTTCTAGGTGGTTAGGGGAGAGGTAAAAAGCTTTTCCTGAACATTTTGGGGCTTGACTGCCTTCAGCTCAAATAATCCACATGACAAAGTGGCATTTTTGGGTGATGGATTCTGTTCCCTTTCATCATCTCCGCGGCCAGAGCTGGTTCCTGTGAGGGCGCCAGGGTCTCCCTGACAGCTGGTGTTCTTATGAGGGTCAAGCATCTCAGTTTTACTTGAACTTTAGGTAAATGAAAGTCTAATGAAGGTCTGTTAAGAGGGCTGGGCAGAAAGGCCCTAGTTCTAATCCTTACTGTACCCTTGCTGGGCCCAAGATGGGTCGATGGTGTGTCAGCAGGAGAGGTGGGCAGGCCCCCCAGGGCACACCTATACTGGCTGAGGGTGCTGAGGGGCAGGAAGGAGATCCTCCATCTCAGCCTGTGCTTGAGCACCCTACCCCAGCACCCCCTCCAAGGGGTGCATGAAGAGACCTGGGAGTAACAGTTAAAAGAGCATCCATGTAAAAGCGGGGACACCCGCCCGCTCTGCCTGGCATCCGGGGGCAGGTGACAAGCTCACCCGAGCATTGCCAGCATGTCTGCAGCCTCAGCCCGGCAGAATGTTGGCAAAATGCAGCTTCGGCATGCAATCCCGGGCAGGCTGTCTGCACCTGCTGGCCTTGGCCTCAACGTGACTTCACGAGAATCTGCCAACGTCTGAGCCTCCGGCACAGTGGGGAGGGGAGCAGCAGCTGACCTGTCCTGCAATGACATAGGGTGAACTTGCAGCCACTCAGCTTGGTCCTCCTTTAAAATCCCCCTGGCCAGGTCAAGTTAGAGTTTGAGCAGGAGTCTCCCAAGACCCAACCTTGCAGGAGAATGGCACTGGCCAGTAGTGGCCGGGAAGGGGCTGCGGTCTCTAAGAGCTGAATGGGGCCTTTATCTCCCCCAGGATATGAATGTACCAACCTCACTCAAGCTGGCATTTAATTGTCAGGCCTCTGGAGGTTACAGTGGATCAGACGGTGGGTATCACGGATGTATCTCCATAGCACGCACACCCTTTTAGAGACAAGCAAGTACAACGTCAGCTGTGTCCATGGGATGGACCTGAGGGATAGCGCGCTCTGTGCACTTCGTAGCCCTGTCTCATTCTGTGCACCTCTGCAGCCCCTTAGTGACCCAGCTGATGAGCTCTAAGAAGTGGATGTGTTTTCAGGATATGTGCAGCGGATGACTTCATGATCACTCTTCACGCAGCCTGGTGTAGGACAAGGTAACCATTAAATATTAATCTCATGATAACATTATTTGCTCAGACCAGCACCCGGCCAGCACCTCTCCTACCCAGAGAGATAGAGCTAGGATTCAGGCGGGATGGACTCTGTGAGTACAGGAAAACACGGGTTTCGTTGCCAGATCTGTGTGTTGAATGTGGCTCCACAGGTCAGAGAGCTTCTGTGATTACTGGCTTAGAGGCTGCTCAGCTCACCAATCTCAGGTTGTGCTGGGCAAAGGTGAGGGGGGTGTTCCAATGACATGATAGTGGCATGACGCTGGTGGCACAGTGAAACCCTCACCTCATAGCTTTAGAAGAAGCCACTTCTCACTTTTCACTGGCAGGAGAAGCTGTGGATGCCAATTCGACCTTCTGTGATGATAAAAATATTTTGTCTGCGCTGTCCAGTATGGCAGCCCCTGGCCACAGGTGGCTATTGAGCACCTGAAATATAGCTAGTGTGACCGAAGACCTCTTTTTAAATTTTTATTTAATTTTAATTAATTTTACGTTAAATTTAAGTAGCCACAGGTAGTTAGGGGTTATCATATTGGGCAGATCTAGAAGGTCTGCTATCATTTTCTTACAAGGATGATTTCTGTGGCTTCATTGACAATTTAGTTTAGATTGTTTCAGCATTAGACAGTGACAGTACGAGGGTACTGGCTGTGGCAGGCAATGCTGGTTCGCTTCTCGCCGCTGCCACTCACTGAGCCCCGATTTTATTACAAAGGGCCAGGGGTAGAATCGCTAGTAGATTAAGCCACCTGTGACGCTCCCACTCCTCTTTGCCAGTGATTGATCTTGGGGTAGGTTTGTGACGCAATTCTAGCCAATGCAACACAAGAGGATGTCCCCTGGAGAGACTTCTGGGGAAGATTTTCTTTCCCGACCAGGGAAGGTGAACAGCCCCTTTTAGCCCATCAGCTTCCATCTTGTTTGGGACACTGATGTGTGGATTTGATATTTGGACCTGGGGCAGCCAACTTGTCAGTGTGAGGGAAAGGCCAAGACAATCAATATCTTTCTTTGAACTGTTGATAGTATTTGGGGAAACTCAGTGAACCCGTGTCCTGGGAGAGCTTCTGAGGCTCACCTTAGTCTAAGCGCAGTATCATCAATGCAGTGGGCCAGCATGATGTCCCACAGGCAGTGAGATGGTCAAAGTCCATCCAGCACAAAGTCTAGAAGCAAAACGGAGGGGACTTGCTGCTGTCCACTCCTGGCCCATGCTTCTTCTGCCCTGGCCAGATGGGAGGGTGGTGTAGGATGGAGAGAGTAATCAACCCCCCATACACACACACACACACACACACACACACACACACACACACACAGCCCTTCAACTTATTCACAGCTATAGTAACGGCCGCGCTCCCTTCTGGGCTTTGGTCCTCCTTCAGATTTGCTGTGTGTTGGGTGGCCATGGGGGCACTCCAAGGGCTTCTTCTCTGCCCTTTGTGTTATAATAGCCCTTACTTTTGGGTCAGAGAACCAATGTGAGGGTTCTGCCTGAGGTTTAAGACATTTATTTCAATCCTACACCCAGGCTCTGGAGAAGTAATGGATTCAGGTTCCTGCAGCCCTACTATGAGCAGGAATTCAACCAAGGCTCCATTTATCACTCAACCCGGTGGTGTTCTTGTTCCCCTGGAATTACTGTTGGCTGAGCTGGCATCCCAAATCCTCCGAAAGGGCGTGAGTCACTATGTTCCCTGGGGCACAGTTTCCCTGACACATGGTCAGATCCCCTGTAGGAAAAGCAGGAGTAAGACAGGCAGAATACATTTTTTATGTTATCACATGTCACCTCCCCCCCACACACACATGGTTACCCAGTCTTCATTCAATTCAGTGGGCTGTGAGCTGACACATCAGAGAAGCCACTTTGTCACTCTGGGACCTTCTCCTGAAAATAGAGACCATTTTGATGGCAGTATCCTCCCAGTAACAGCCAGCCTGGGTTGCTGGCCCTGGCATGATTGCTGCTGGCCCCTCGGGATTATGCTGTTAGACTCTTAACTCTGGTGCAGCCACTGAGCATATTATCTGATTGACCACAGGGCCTTTCCATCACTCCTTCACAATTCAAAGTCCTTGGCAGGAATATTTAATTGGCTGAGTTTAGGTTACATGATGATATACTAGTTATAAAGAAGCTAAGTGAGAGAATATTTGATTCTCTTTTGGGTTCCATAGAGAGGAATAGATAAGAACCTTGCCCCTCACCTTCCTAGAGGCTGGGAAGCCAAAAGACTGGTGATTTTTATCTTCAGTTATTCCTTTTCTTTCTTTCTCTCTTCCTTCCTTCCTTTTTTCTTTATTAAAGTATAGTTGGTATATAACATATTAGTTTCAGACATTCAGCGGAATGATTCAATATTTGTATATATTTCAAAATAATCACAATAATTCTATTTAAGATCAGTTACCATACACAGTTACAATTTTTCTATAATGAACATTTATTACATGCCTAGTTTTTATTGTTCTTTTTAAAAAATATTTTATTTATTTTTTTAAAGTCGGTTCCTCACCCAACGTGGAGCTCAAACTCGTGACCCCAAGATCAAGAGTCATATGCTCTACCAACTAAACCAACTAGGTGCCCCTACACGCCTAACTTTTAAAAAGGAGTCTGTCATTTTTAAATACTTTTCAATCAGCCAGTTCCAAAGCTGTAACGACTATACATGTTTGAGGCAGGGGAGGGTCATTAAAAATGGTTCTTGGACCTGAAAAGGTCAATACTAGCCTAAGAATTTGAGGTGTCAGTCATTTGTGTGTAAGGGTGAAACTGAAGTGGTCCTGCCTGGGTCCTGCCACCCCCCTACCCCCACCCCCCGTGGTAAGGGTATATCTGGTGACCTCTATTCAGGTTCCTCGACTTTCAGAGGAGGCTGTTAACCCTGACCCCAGCACAGCTGTCTGTTTAAACATTCATGTCTGCCCTTAACCAGCAATATAGAAAGAATATCAAGGGTCCTTGTCAGATCAGAGCTACAACCTAAAACTCACACTTGTTTGATACTTAGCAAACATTTGATTGAATTAAATAACATTTAGGAAGACTTGTGTGAATGGCAGTCACACAGTCATGCATAAGAGCTCTAGTCCTTGTTTTTTTTTTTTAATTCCCTGGGGCACCTGGGCGGCTCAGTCAGCTAAGCCTCTGACTTTGGCTCAGGTCATGATCTCACATTTGTGGGTTCGAGCCCCATGTTGGGCTCTGTGCCTGCTTCAGATTCTGTATTTCCCTGTCTCTCTGCCCCTCCCCCTCTCATGCTCTGTCTCTCTCTATCTCAAAAATAAATAAAACATTTAAAAAAAAAATAAATTCCCTTTTAACATTTGTT
>NW_027527429.1:8344340-8361631 GCF_008692635.1 Crocuta crocuta
TGCTCTGTCTCTCTCTATCTAAAAAATAAATAAAACATTTAAAAAAAAAAAATTCCCTTTTAACGTTTGTTCATTTTTGAGAGACAAAGACAGAGCATGAGTGGGGGAGGGGCAGAGAGAAAGGGAGACTCAGAATCTGAAGCAGGCTCCAGGCTCCCAGCTGACACCACATAGCCCTACATGGGGGTCGAACTCACAGAATGAGATCATGCCTTTTGCTGAAGTCAGATACTTAACCGACTGAGCCATCTAGGCGCCCAAGCTCTAGTCCTTGTTAGCATTTATTTTGGGATTGAGTAATACACTTGGATGATCACATGTTCTCTGCCCCTGGTAGGATTTCTTCGGTTTGAACCCACATGGAGTCATTCCAGTGACTTAAAGAAGGGAGACTATCTACACCAACCCCATGGCCCTCATTGTTTTAAGGCCCTGATTTGTGAGTGATATGGCTGGCCTTGTTACTTTCTTTGCATGTGGCTTCACATTATTTCTCCTAATCTAACTTTCCCTTCTTCCTAATGTTTCCTGTGACTTTTTATTTTTAAATGTTTATTTTTGAGAGAGTGTGCATATGAGGGAGCGAGGGGCAGAGAGAGAAGGGGACAAAGGATCTGAAGTGGGCTCTGTGCTGACAGCAGTGAGCTGGATGTGGGGCTCAAACTTACCGTGAGATCATGACCTGAGTTGAAGTTGGATGCTCAACTGACTGAGCCACCCAGGCACCTCCTGTGGCTTTTTAAAAAAGTATTTTATTGGTATATTTTGTAAACAAGCTCAAATGGCTTTTCTTTATTTCTTAGTCAAAGAAAGAAGATAAAAACAAAGATACACATAAAATATTTAAAATTTTATATTTTCGCTTGGCCCCTTATACTGAACTCTGAGCTATTCTCTAATCTGGGGAGCTCAGGGATTTTACTGGGTCTGAAGTTTTTATTTCAGTCTTTAAGAATAATCATTTTGTCACCACTCTTGTGGTCACTGTGGTAGGAAGAATTTTCATCCGTTTACATTCTTTCAAAACTCCTTTTCTTCCATCTGATGTCTACCTAGTACCTGACGCGATCATTATGAACTCATCTTTAGTCTCTGGAGAGTGGAATAAAGGGATTCAGCGACTCATGTCCTTTTTCAGTTTTCTAATCCTCTCACAAGAATTCCAAGCATTTTGAGTCTTTACATTCTTTTTTCTCTTTGCTACAGATCTGGGACAAATCAACATCAAAAAGCCACTGGTTTGCTTTGGAGGCAATCTTGAGACCGGTTGGTAGTCGTTGAGGCTCCGGTTCCCTCAGCCACCAACACATACAACAGAAACCTAAAAACAGTGTTTGCGTAGAGAGGAACTTATGTGTTCGTTCTGGGATAAATCTGAGACAGCAGTTACAATCCTCTATTCCCCATGTTTCTTGTAGGAAAAAAAAACAGAAAATAAGGACAATAAAAAAGGAAACAACCTCACCCAGTTTCTTATTATTAGCAACTAAGGGATTAGCTTTCCAAGGTTTTTTTGTTTTTTTTTTTAATGTTTATTTATCTTTGAGAGAGACAGAGCGACAGAACTTAAGCTGGGGGGAGGGGGCGGGGGGCAGGAGAGAGAGGGAGACACAGAATCTGAAGCAGGCTCTAAACTCTGAGCTTTCAGCACACAGCCCAGTGCGGGGCTCAAACCCACGAACTGTGAGATCATGACCTGAGCTGAAGTCAGACACTTAACCGACTGAGCCACCCAGGCGCCCCAACCTGTAACACATCTCTGAGAATAGTACCCCACAGTAGGTACTATTCTGATACCTACTTCTCTCTCTGGCCCATACATTTTGGATATCTTTCCATATCAACACTTATAGACTGACATCATCATTTCAAAAGGCCAAATAATGTTATGTATCTGATTACTGTACTTGAGGGTTTTTTTAAAAAGTTTATTTATTTATTTATTTTGAGAAAGATAAAGCAAGCTTGAGCAGAGGAAGGGTAGGGAGGGAGAGAGAAAGAATTCCAAGCTGGTTCCATGTTGTCAGCGCAGAGCCTGATGCGGAATTCAGACCCACAAACTGCGAGATCATGACCTGAGGCGAAGCCGGACACTTTATCAACGGAGCCACCCAGACGCTCCTAGCTGTACTCTATTTTAGTCAGTGTCCTCATGTTGTGAACTTCTATGCAATTATAAAAAGCACTTCTGTCCACAATCTTACAGAAAGCCTGTGCACTGACACTTTCAAAATGCTTTTAAGTCATCCTTAGATGCACCAATGTGGACAGGTGACCCCACATCACCTGCAATCTTTCTGGCTTTTCTAGTTCAATGGCTTTGGCTGTACGTTTTGCACATGAAGGCTAACTTGCTCCGACCTAGCTGACCAGAACTGTTTGGGAGATGACTGAAGAAAGTGTCTGGCTTCCTCCTTACCAGGACCTTCCTTTCTACAGTGACAGCATCATCTCACATTGGTCTCGATGATTGAATTGCCTCATCATTTCTGGTAGCAGAAAGGGAGCCAACTCCCTTTTGATTCATGCCTTACTTGAGACCTGGCATTCTCTTCCTGCATTATTCTGCTGCTCCTTAAGTGTGTGCCTGATAGCTGAATGCATGAATAAACAGATTCCAGGAGCACAGAATTGGTGTGGGCGAGGGACAGACAGTCCACAGGGAGAAGGTGACATGTGGGGGTGGTGGGCAGGCTTAAATTCAACACTATGGATGAGTTAAAGATGCATGTTTCAGTTTCTAGAAAAAAAAAAAACTAGAAACAACACCAAGGAGCTTAGCTAAAAAGCTAATAGAGAGATAAGTGTCAGAGTAAATGACGCTCTAATTCACCTAAAAGAGTGGCAGAGAAAGGTGAAGAGAGGAAAACAAACTTTGGGGACAAATAGAAAACTAAACCAAGATGACAGACTTAAACTTAACCATGTTGATAGTTATTTAATATCAACAAACTAAATACTTTTTTAAAATATTTATTTATTTTAGACAGAGAGAGCATGAGGGGGGGAAGGGGAGGGGCAGAGAGAGAGGGGCATAGAAGATCCAAAGCAGGCTCTCCGCTGAGAGACAGCTCTCTGACAGCAGAGAGCCCAATGTGGGGCTCAGACTCACAAACTGTGAGATCATGACCCGAGCTGAAGTCGGACACTTAACCAACTGAACCACCTAGGTATCCCTAAATACTTTTATGTAAAAATCAGTGATTATCAGATTGTGTAAAAAAGCATACACAATATTCACCAAGATAGACCACACATTGGGCCATGAAACAAGCCTCAATAAATTTCAAGGGATTGAAAACATACAGAGTTCTTTATCTGAGGTATTAAATTAGTCACCAATCACACAGATATTAAAATTAATAATCAGGGACGCCTGGTTGGCTCAGTTGGTTGAGCGTTCGACTCTCAGTTTCTGCTCAGGTCATGATCTTGCAGTGTGTAGAATCGAGCCCCATTTTGGGCTCCATGCTAAGCATGGAGCCTGTTTGGGATTCTTTCTCTCTCTCTCTCTCTGCCTCTGTCTCTGTCTCTGAATAAATAAATTTAAAAAGGTAACAAAATTGTAAAAAAAATTATATAAAAATTAATAATAAATAACAATATGATATACAGGATGTCCTCAAATATATGGGAATTAAGCAAACAATCTCAAATAACATCTTAATTTCCTTTCCTTTTTTATTTTTTTTTAAGTTTATTTATTGATTTTGAGAGAGACAGAGACAGCGTGAGTAGGGAGGGGCAGAGAGAGGGAGAGAGAGAATCCCAAGCAGAGTCCTCGCTGCCAGCTGTGGGGCCTGACGCAGGGCTCGAACTCACTCATGAACCATGAAATCATGACCCAAACCAAAACCAATAGTTGGCCATTTCATGGACCAAGCCACCCAGGCACCATACCCTCTCCACATAAATCTTAAAACACCACATGTGAAACGGGGAAATACTTTTCCTTGAACAAAAGCGAAAATAAAACACCCAAATCTGTGAGCTTCAGCTAAATGAGCACGTAGAGAGATTTTTTTGGTTACAGCTATGGGCTAGTGATGATTATGCGCCTCCCTTGTCTCCTCAATATTTGTCACATGTGTGTTGGGGAAATAACATGTTCTTTGTGGTTCACAGGCCTCTCTCTGCACCTAAGAAACCAAACCTGAGCTGTACATGAGGAACCAAGCCTCGGGAGGACCTGAGTGAGGTGCTGGAATAGCACGAATTCTTTAGACGTTTTATTTTGCTTTGTTTTGCGGGGAGGCTCCATTTCACGAGTGGATACAAATGATTAGGAGCTGGAGGGCCGACTGGTGTAGACTGTGACACTGGTGGCCCCCGGTTAACCATGCCTTCCGGCAGTAGTTCCACACTGACTCATTTAGTTCTAGACTGACTCAGGGCTCAGCTATTTGACTTGAGTGAGAATGATGCAGATAGAGACTTGGTAAGAGCCTGCGCAGTGGGGGCTTTGTCTTCTTGGAACACTCCTTGGGATTCAGCTGCCCTGTGTAAAGAAGCCCATATTAGGCTACAAATGAGGAAGGCACAGGGGAGCGGGCCTTGCAGGAAGAGAGACAAGCTTGAAGGTTCCGGGTCCTGCCAAGCCTCAGGCTGAAGGCAGCTGTAGGCGTTGTAAGGACACAAGTCTAAACGTCTAAACCAAACTGACTCCATGACAGGCTTTAAGCATGACCTCAGCTTGTTGCAGGATTCTCGTTCAGAGAGTCGTGACACCGAGGCTTTTTTTTCCAGGAAGCAACTTTATTCGTGCCGGCACCGCTCAGTTGGGTTCGTACCCAAAAGAACTGAGCGGCCCACATCATATGGCATACTTTTTTTTATACATTTTCTATTTCTTTGTCTCCCATATATGGTAACACACATAAACATGCAGTCTGATTAAGTTGTTTCAGTTTACAAGAACATGGGGGATGTAGGCAGCTGGACCCATATCTAGGTGACCTCGAAGTCTTCCCTTCTCTCTTCATTTTTTTTCTTTCTCCTTAGGGAGGGGTTCCTACCACAAACTATACCATGAACCACCTAGTTGAGCCCATTGACCCATAGAAACATGAGAAATAACAAATCTTTGTGCCATTGTTTTGTTTCGTATGTTTTGGGGTGGTTTGTTATGTGGCTAGAAAACAGGAACACGTAGGAAGTTTTGGAACTGGGAGGGTTTTTCAGAGTTGTCTCCAAATGAGATGCAAGTCCAGGCCTTTTTACCCCCACATGGACCTGAAGGGGAGCAGAACATGCCACCCCAAACTTTGGCTTGTGGATTATATTGAGCAGAAGGCGATCAAGTCCCAGCATACTCAGGAAAAGTTTTTTTTTTTTTTTAATGTTTTGTTTATTTCTGAGAGAGAGACAGCATGAGCAAGGGAAGGTCAGAGAGAGAGGGAGACACAGAATCCGAAGCAGTCTCCAGGTTCTGAGCTGGCTGTCAGCACGGAGCCTGATGCAGGGCTGGAACCCATGAACCGTAAGATCATGACCTGAGCCGAAGTCGGACACTTAACCGACTGAGCCACCCAGGCACCCCAGGAAAAGCTTTTTTACCTCTCTCTTGACTGCCTAAAATAATTTACATAGGGGGCCAGCTCAGAGAGGGAGCTATTATCAGAGATAATAAGATAATAAGAACTTTTCATATGAAATACATCTGCCTGGCGGGACATTTGATTACAGAACATCTGCTCTTCTCAACTTCCTGTGAGTTTCCTTTCTCTCCTTTGAAGCCCCAGCTCCCCATCCCTTTCCTTAGCTCAGGATAGCACAGAAGCCTCAATTGCCTGACTGCCTTTGAGCCTCGTATTTTTATGGGTCTCCTATACGTATGTAATTAAATTTGTTTTCTCCTGTTAATCCATGTTATGTCAATTTAATTATCACACCAGCCAAAGAACCTAGAAGGTAAGAAGGGAAGAATTTTCTGCCTCTACAAACCTGTCATTAAATTCATCTTGACTCTCAGGAAGTGACATGATCTGGGGTGAAGCAATTTTTTTTTTTTTTTAAAGCCAACGGTGATTCCCAGAGATGGACACAGCTGTGAGCTCGCAGCAGGCAACACTTCTGGCATCTGAGGGGATGAGTGCCTGGATCCAGTGGTTCATACAACATTCACTGCAGTCAGATTTCTATGGACTTCCACTATTTTCCCATTGGGATAAATGAAGGGGGCTACAGACACTTTATTTGATGTCAGGTCAAACTTCTGGCATGATGTGCTCGGCTTAAAGTCAGAGTTTAATGTAAAAACATGGTAGGTGGACATATGAGGGTCTCTCTCCTGGATTTTGGGCCTTAGGGGAGTACTTTCCCACCATAGCTGGCTGCTGCGGACTGAGAATTGAACATGACATGTCCCAACCCTAGAAGGCCACCCTGACTCATTTCTATGTTCCTTACAGGCTATGGAAGTAATGATAATGAAGTCTGACCTTGGGGCAGCAAATACACAGAGAGAGGGGGATAGGGCAAGTCTGAAGAGGGTACGGGGGCTCCAGTCATCAGAGGACTGTGGCATTGAGAAGGAATCTTCAGCAAATATGTAAGTATCTTTAGGAATATTCATTGTAGCACTGTTTCTTTTTTCTTTTATTTTTTTTTAATGTTTTATTTATTTCTGAGAGAGAGAGAGAGAGAGAGAGACAGCGCGGGCAGGGGAAGGTCAGAGAGAGAGGGAGACACAGAATCCGAGGCAGGCTCCAGGCTCCGAACCAGCCGCCAGCACAGAGCCCGACGCGGGACTCGAACCCACGAACTGTGAGATCATGGCCTGAGCTGGAGTCGGACACTTAACCAACTGAGCCACCCAGGCGCCCCCGTTGTAGCACTGTTTCGAAAAGTGAGATTGGAGAAACGTCTTTATCCATCAGCAGGTGAACTGCCACAAAAGGAAAAACTAATATTGAGAACGCGCTGTGTCGATCGCCTTCCCAGCATTACATGCTTCCTGAACTAATGTCATCTAATAATCATTCAGATGCTCTGCCTTTCTCAGCCAGCCTACCAAGGGAAGCTAACCTCAGCCCAACCTGCCGCTGGGCCCTGGGTGGCCTAAGCCAATCAGCACGCGCCTTTGGCCCCAGTCATCGGTAGTCATGTGACCCAAAGCTGTCCAATTAGAGTGAATCATAGGCTTCTCGCTTGGAATGCTGGGAGGCGCACAGGCTTGTGGGCGCTCTCGCTGGTTGGCTGTAGGTGCTGCAACGTTTTCTTTCTACCGTCTTCAGGGTTTTTGGCTGAGACTGAGAAACACGTAAGGCCCATCAGAAGAAGAAAGGCACACAAATTTATATATAAATTTTGTGACATGGGAACTCTTATAAGGAAATGAAAACCCAAAGAAATGATGAAAACTACATACTTTTCTGTTAGGCTGAACAAGGAGTGACAACGTGGAAAAATTACTAGACTACATGGGGAGGCTAAAGGAGATAAGTATCTTAAAGAGGACTGTTTGTATAGACTTCTCTAGGTCTCACTCAACTGCTTGTTCTCGATAAGAATGTTGCTTTCCTTCTGATCCAAGAAAGGCATCTTTCACGTGGGAGTTTTTAATCTCCGGCTTTCAGAAAGAAAGCGGGAGATCAGAACGCCCTTTCTAGATCTGCTGTTGTTAAAGTGCTTTTAGCTCAGGCCGTAGGCCAACGTGGCGTGTTGTGGGATGGCATAACCGGCCACCCTTTGGAGTCTCCTTTGATCACTTCTGGAGCAGTCCCTCTGATGGGACATTATGCAGTTGCTAAAACTGAGCGATTGGAAAGATTATCATGAGAAATGAAAAGAACAGGTAACAAATACATGGGATGAAATCCTGTATAATCAGAGAGGGGGAAAAAAAATGCCCATTTTAATCACGTGATCTCTTGGTTGGGGGGTGGGAAAGGTAGAAAGCAGAGAGGAATCCTGTTTTCCTCAGTTATCTCGACTTGAATCCCGCCTGATGCCTGAGGGAGGAGAGGTCACCCCCTCCTCCCAGGGGAGCCTTTGCAGGAGGACAGCCCCCCGCCCCCAACACCTGGCAGGAGGGGCAGCCTGAGGCACTGAAGAAGTGGCCTCATTTACAGATACAAAGACAAGACTTCAAATACCCAATCTTAGGGACACAACAGTCATCTTTGTGGGGATCTGCCCCTCTGAGGAGGGGCTGCGACCAGAACCTCTGGGTCTCTCGGGTGAAAGGAGCAGGACGGCTCAGGGCCCCAGGACGGGGGGCAAGTTTGCTCCTTTAGAGGCTCTTCTAGCTCCCTGGATTCGAGCTGGGGCGGGGGGCGGGGAGGGGCAACAATTCTGTCTTGTTTTTGGGTCCCAGTCACCCGGGACTAACGTGGGCATCCGGGCAAGACTACTGAATGGAGGAGGCAAGGCCAAGATGGGGGAGGGGCACAGAAAGCAAAAGGAGGGGGCTTTTCACCTGCACACCCCTAGGGAAGTGAGAAACTGGGGCCCCGCCTTTTGTCATCAACCCTGACTTCACAGCTTAGGTTCTGCCTTCTGGCTGCTTCAGACATTTCTCCTTTAAATGCAAATACTATTTTTAAGGAGCCTCCAGCCCAAGGAAGTGTTGGTCAGCTTAACTGCTCTCAGTGGGTAGACTCAACTTTAAAGTGTTTGAAAAGAATCTGCTTCTGAGAAATTTGCATTTTCAGAAAGCTTTCAATAGAGGGCCAAGCGATGGAGCCTGTGAATAAGGTCTTTCTGTGTTTGCTGCGCCATGTGAACAGTACAGGAGGGATAAGAGAAAGGAGGCACATTGCATTCCCCTCCTCCCAGCAGCTGCAGCAGAGAGGGGGTGGGGGAAGGCACATTTGCCAAGAGCCACTGAGGATTCTGGGATGTCCCTGTTGAGTCATCTCTTCCCTGCAGGTTTCCAGGGAGCTGGTTTGCAGGAGGTAAACTCGCGACCTGATTCCCAATCCCAAGGGCCGCTGTTCCTTGCCCTGCAGCCTCCTCTTGCCTCCAGGGTGTGGCCTGGTGGGGAGGAAGAGGGTATTTCTGGGTGGAGAAGAGGGGTGTGTGTTGGGGTAGAGCCGGGCTGTTTGGTTGCTTATATAGAATTCAGTCCCACACTCAGATGGGCTCCTTTCCCAGCCCTTCTCCCTTCAGTTGGGACCAGTGGCTGCTTGGGAGTCAGAAGACCTCCATGTGTGGTTTGCTAATGCTCCCTTTGGCCCCACCCCTTGTTCCTCTTCATTCTCTGAGGAAGCTGAGAAAGTGGTTGGTCTTCACTCTCTGAGGCTGAGAAAGCAAGCCTTGAGAAGGAAGGTGACTGTAAAGCCCTACCCGCCAATAGTTGGCCACAGGCTTCCTGCCCCCAGCTTGGGAGTCCATTCTGGGTCCTTGGCTCACCCCAGGAAGCTCCCTCTAGTGGTCACAGTGATGGGGAAGGGGTAATTCACCAACACTCCTTCCCACTCCTGTCCCCGTCAGGAGCCCTTCCCCTGTGGCCTATGGTCAGTCTGTTGGGGGGGGGTGTGCCCTCTTGGACGGACATAGACTTGCAGAGTGACCTCCCCGTGACGCTGTGAGGTTGTTGACCCAATTCTTAGTGCAGAGCCTGTGAGTGTACTTGGCATCAAAGAGCTTAGGGGTCCAGATGTGTAACTTTGAAGCCCTTTGAAGGCATTTGACGTGCATGGGACATAATTTCAAGTGAGCTTATTCTCTTTTTAAAATCATTTTTTAAGGTTTAAAAAATTTTTATTTTTGAGAGAGAGAGAAGGAGACAGAGGATCAGAAGCAGGCTCTGCGCTGACAGCAGCGAGCTCACTTCAGGGCTTGAACTCACAAACTGCAAGATCATCACCTGAGCTGAAGTCCGACGCTCAACCAAGTGAGCCACTCAGGTGCCCGTTTTTTTATTTTTATTTTTTTTAAGTTTTTAGTTTACTTTTTCAAGTAATCTCTACACCCAAAGTGGGGCTCGAACTCGTGACCCAGAGGTCTAGAGTAGCATGCTCTTCCAACTGAGCCAGCCAGGTGCCCCTCAGGTGAGCTTATTCTAAGTCCAGCCTATACACTAGACCAAGAAATTGCTCTTGCTTTTATTTCTGATATTAACCACACAAGGTAATAAAATGAACAACAAACTAATAGAACAAAAGTGCTTCCATATGTGGCTTCCTTCTTGTAGAAAAATGTTACCCTGTACACCACTCTTTCTTCCTCTCTCCCCATACCTTTTTTCTCTCCCTCTCTGCTTCACTCTCCCCCTTTCTTTCAACCAAACAAAATATGGACTCTTCCTGTGTGCCAGCCACTGTTCTAGGAGCTGGCAATATTTGTGAACAATAATATAAGGAGATCCTTGGCTGGTAGATCTTCCAGGCCAGAGGAAGGACACAGGCAATAGCACCATAAGCAATAAGTAAATTTTACAGTGTTTTATAGAGGACTGAGGGTCATGGGAATAAAATAAGTGGGGATTTGCAGTTCTAAGCAGGTGGTCAGGGTGGACTTCATTAAGATGACATTTGAGCAAAGACTTGAAGGCAAATGCAGAGGAAGAGAAATGTCTTTCCTTCTACCCATCCAAGTTCTTGGCTAGGGCTTCTGTAACAAAAAACAAGTAACAGAAAGCAAATAGCAGAAGAGCATGCAGACTTATTTAAGTTTTATGTGACACAGGAGCCTTTATAAGGAAATGTAGACCTGAAGGAGTGATTAAACCCGAGCCTTTCAATGCTAGGTTGATGAAGAATGAAAAGTTGTAGGAAAATGTGATATGACAGTTGTGTCCTAGAGATAAGGATCTTCTTTTCCCATAGGTACAGAGAAGTCATCTCTCACCTAAGGGTCTATGACCTTCTTGAGGGGAAGGTCACAGAGTCCTTCTTGAACCTGCTATTTTTCAAATTCCTTCAGCTCAGATAGCCACGGGCTATGGAGAAGAGCATGCCTGGCACAGGGACCAGCCAGCACAAAGGCCCAGGGCAGGAGGGTGCCTGGCTCTGGCAAGAAATAGCAGGGAGGTCTTCCTAGCTGGACCGCAGTAGGTGGGACGTAAGAGGAGATTCAATCAGAGAGTGGGAGAGGGGCGTTGGAAAGACCTCGGTCACCGGAATATTTTTAAAACACTTAAAAAAGAATAAAATTTTTAAAAATGGTTACTTTTGAGAGTGAGAGAGAGCATGCATGAACAGGGGAGGGGCAGAGAGAGAAAGAGAGAGAGGGAGGGAGACAGAGGATCTGAAGTAGGCTCCGCACTGTCAGGGCAGTGCCCAACATGGGACTTGAACCCACGAATCATGAGATCACGACCTGAGCCGAAATCAAGTCAGGCATTTAACTGATTGAATCACCAGGTACCCTAAAGTATGTCTTCTTGACCTAATTATAGCCAGGCTTATGTGGTCCAGACTTGGCCCTGATTCATCTGATTTTAATGGGAATCATGCTGGGTCAGTTTACAGAATCCTTGGTATCTTTGGTATCTGATCAAAATCCCTCTCAGTATCTTTCACCCTGGCCTGCCTTCACCAAGCATCCTGCCAAGTTGGTTAAGCCAGAATTGCCCCTCACCCCCATGTTTCCTTTTAGTCATTTTCTAACCATTAACCCCCACCCTGCTCTTTGACTATAAATCCCCCCTTGTCCCTGTATTCAGAATGGAGCTCGGTTCTACACTGAGGTCCCTCTTCCCCCATTGCGATATTTCCAGAATAAAATATGCCTTTACTGCTTTAACTTCTGTCTGGCTCTGGTCCTCTTTCAACACAAAACTAGAGTAAAGAGGATGATGAACTTGGCATGAACCAATCACACAGGTTCCACAATGACCAGCTCATGGCCACCTTGTTTCACCTGTGTCTCCATTTCCCATCTCCCTGGCATCACATCATTTCATCCCTAAGTACTTCTATGTGTATCTCTGATGAGGGCTTCTTTTAAGCTGAACATAAGTCATTTTCACACCTACAAATTTACAATTAATCCTTATTATAAGTAAGTATGCTGTCATTAGGTCATCAGAGGGTATTTTGCAGAGGGGTAATGTGCTTTGATTTCCTTCTTTAAATGGTCAGATTATGTGGTGCACCCAGAATTCTCATACTTTGGTTCAGGGGGGGTCAGATGGTGCAGCTACTTTGGGGGTGTGGCAGTTTCTTATCAAGTTAACCATATGCCTACTTTAGGACCCAGAAATTCCATTCCTAAGTAGATACCAGAGAGAAATGAAAATTTTAGCCCATCAAATGTCATACAAACATATTCATAGCAACTTTATTTTAAAATCCCCAATCTGGAAACAATCTGAATGCCCATTAATAGGCATGGCCACACATGGAAATACCCAGAAAGAAAAAGGAATAGACTATTGATGTATACAAGACTATGAATCAGGTTCAAAACATTAAGCAAAAGAAGCCAGATACAAGAGTGTGTGCTGGTTAATTCCACTTACATGAGTTTCCAGAACAGGCAAAGCTCTGTGTCTGTCTATGGTGACAGAAATAAAACCAGTGGTTGTCTTGGGTGAAGGGGACATGGATATTGATTAGAGAGGGGCTGGTCAATGGGGAGACTTGGTGGTAAAGTTTGAAGACAGGAGTATCAGGGAAATGTGAGGTGATTCAATCTCCACCAGCAATGAAGCCTACTTGGAGTTCAAGGTCATGATTTTAGAGTAATTGCAGCGGACATGGTTGTATTTGACCAAGTGCCACTGGACGTGCTCTGGAGATAGAGAAATGGCTTGAACCAGGGTGTGGTTTTGCTAAGTAAGAGGAAGAAAGTGGGCAAACCAATTCCTAATCCCACCAGAACAAAAAGACTTTCCTTCTGCTTGTTCCCACAGAGAAAGCAAAGTCCCCAAGTATGCACAAAACACAAATCCCCAAAAGTGTAAAGTAGACCCCCAAAGGTCCTCCATCCCACTTCTGTTCAGCTCTGCCCAGCTCCAGGGGCTCCCCAGGGGCCCACTGGGCTCTTTGAGCTACAGTAACTGTGGGATTCTTCCATGAGCACTGCCTCCTTCAAGATGCCTTATCAGCCCATCAAAAGCATCTTTTGCCCCACTTGCAGAACAGAGCACCAGAAGATAAAACTAAATCCCAGTGGCATTCTGCAGCAGACTGCGATTCACACAGGTGTCCTGGGCATCCTCGGATTTCCCAGAACAAGGTACAAGCAGTTCACCCTTGACTACTGGAGGTGGGCAGGCAAGAGAAAGGCAGAAAAAGTGGAAGAGGGAGGAAGAGAAAGGTAAAAAAGAGAATACAATTCTAGGGGCTCAGCATCTTCATGGAACTGGCCCACCTAGTCCCTTCATCCTGAGTTCGATGGAAGACAAACCGACTGTCCAATTCATCCCTTTTATGTACTCCTTTTTTTAAATGTTTATTTTTGAGAGAGAGGAGAGGAAGAGTGAGCAAGAGAGAGCACACAAGTGGGGGAGGGGCAGAGAGAGAGAAGGAGATACAGAATCTGAAGCAGACTCCAGGCTCCGAGATCTCAGCACAGAGCCCAACGTGGGGCTCGAACCCACGAAGCGTGAGATCATGACATGAGCGGAAGTCAGATGCTCAACCTACCGATTCTCCCAGGTGCCCCTATTTTAGGTACTTCACTGGGATCAGTCACCCCAGACTTGAACAGAACTCCTTAGCTCTCAACCTCCTGGAGGAGTCTGAGCCTAGATCCCTTGCTTCAGCCCTGCAGCTAAGACCACCTGACCTTCTTCCTTGGATACTTCCCTCCCTGGCAGCCAACAGTGCAACACACCCAGTAAAGAGGTACGTTAAGACTTCTCAGCCCCAGTCCTTCTGCCAGCTCACGGCTCAGTTCCTGGCTTCGGTCAGGAACATATCGTGAATTGTTCACAAGGGCACTTTGCCAACTCAAATGCCTGCTCTGAGTCTTCATGACTGGCTGTGTGAGGCGTGCTAAGTGTATAGTATCTGCATAATGTATATGCTGTTCCTGCCTATACAGAGGAGGAGATGTCTGGGGAGAGAAGGTCTTCCAGAGTCTCACAGTGAAGCTAGAACTTGCGGTAGCAGCGTGAAAAGCTGTCTTACCTCTCATGGGCTACCAGCAGCCACAGGCCTGATTTACTGCCCTGTCCAACATGGCACTGAGCCTGGGACCTCAGAGGAGATGGAAGAGGCTGCCCTTGGGTGTTCCATCTCAGTTTTATGACTGGATTTGTCACTTTAGTTTCCTGGATCCTTGTTACTCATTCTGCCTGTACCCCATCAGGCTTCATGACCTGTGGGGGAGTGGTTGTCCTCTGGAGGTAAGGTGGGAAGGATGAGGACCAGAGTGGAATCTGAAAAGCTCAGGAACTTTCAACTGGTCCTAGCACCTGGTGTCAGTGAGCTGGGTGGGCCAGATGGGCAGCCGCAGGTGGCTGGGGCATCCTGGACTTGGCTCTGACTTCACCCTTTGCGGCCTCTTCCAGTGTACCTCTTCTGCCCTTGGAAGGACCACTCCAGTGGGATGGACCCGACTTTCTCAGGAATAGCCACTCTGTGGTCTAGAGACCACATTCAGAGCCAAGGTCTGAATCTATAGACCCATAGACCTAGCCTCAGCCAGGCTGTCCCCAAATCACAGCCATGGTAGACTTAGTTCTAGCACTGTGTTCAGAAGTATACTTGATCATGCTTCTTTCTAGCTCTCCACATCCCTCTCCAAAGCACTTGCTGGGACTGTTGTTTGAAACTGGTGGTAATTAAAATAGTTCAATCCAATGATCACTATTTATAAGCTGCTCTGAATATAATGGCCTAACCAAAATCGCATCTCATCAAAAAAAGAGTCCCAATGGGGGCAGACTTATTCATTCCTGAGATTCTACCATGTGCCAGGAAGGATTCGAGAGAGGAAAAACAGCTAGTGTCTGCCTCCAGGACCTAATAACGGAGGGAAGAGGTGGACATACCAACAGAACAGCAGGATGAAGAGTACTGGGGGTGCTTGGCATATGACCATTTATCACGTGTGGTTTCCACTCTTCAAGAGTGATACCTATGGTCCATGACAAGTACCGTGAGACCCAGATGCAAAGGCAGTGTAGAAGGTAGCCACGGATGAGCCCCACTGGCAGTGACTGTCAATGAGAATGCTATTGGCATCTTGGGTGGGATAACTCTTTGTTGTGTGGGACTATCCTGTGCTTTGCATTCTCAGTCTTCATCACTAATAGCCCATAGTATCCCCCAGTCACTGTGACGGCCAGTCACATTTCCCAGGGGTGGGAGGTTGGGACTGCCCAGGTCACCACTGTCCTGAGGGATCCAAACACCATGGGTCTGTGGCTCAAGGCAATTGTGAATTCTCGGCTCCTAGCCACTCAGGCATTCACTCTGGTGAAATGGTGGGGGTGGAGGGGAGGTTGGCAGAAGTGGAGGGCAGCACTAGAGCTCTGGTTATAGGTTCAGAACCATCTGGAGTAGATAACTGTGGTTTTTAGCTGCCTAGCATAGGTTCCCATTTCTTTTGGTAACAGGTTACCAAAATTATCATTTGACCTCTTCCTTGCTGTCAGTCCTCCGACCTTCCATGGGGTTGACTCTCAATTCCAAAAGTGGTCGTAGCCTGGCCAGTCAGAGCATTGCATTCCCCTGGGCAGCGCATGGGTTTTGGGAGGGACACAGGGCCTGATCAGAGGCTGATCAGAACCCTTTTGCTGCTGGGAAACAGACCACCTTCCCTGTCAGACTTGACCTTCAGAGGCTAGGGGGCTGTTGCTGCTGCAGCCATCTGACCCCCTTGTGAGAAGAGCCTGCCTGAGGAGGGAAGTGACCCTGCAAAAGCAGATAGAAATGGGTTTGGGGGCATGGTCTGCATCCCCGGAACAAGTCACATCTGAGCTGGAATTCTCTCTTGACTTTTACATGAGTCAGTACATCCCCGTTTTGTTCAGGTCAGTTTGGGTTAGGTTGTCCGACAGGTACAATGAAAAGGGATTGATTAATATGCCAGAAAGAGGAGCTGAGTACTTTGGGTTGGAGGAGCCAGGCTGACCAGAGGCTCCAGGCCTTTCCACCAGGTCTATGCCCCCTTTCATCCTGACCTGCAGGACAGATGGCAGCGTGACCCTACCCTGCATTCTTCTTGGGGAGGCTGCTCTCCAGAAGAGGTGACCCTCAGTCCAGAGATAGGTACCCTCTCCCAACCTATCAGTGCCTGTTTAGGAAAGGAAATCCTCGGATTGGGAGGTGGTGAGTGGGCTGCGGGGTTCCTCGGGACTGGCCCGGCCCACCTGGCCCAATCCCACCTTCCCTGTTGCAGGTAGGCTCTCTCAAGGCGGGGGTCTTGCTGGTTCCTAGCCTGGCCAGCTCTTACAGGTGGAGCAGGTCACTTGGGCATGGCTCTGTGCACTCACTTACCTGAGTTTAGACTTGCCCTCCTCCCCAACAAATGGCCCCCTCACACCCCCTGGTCAGTAATGACCAGGGGATGTGTCAGTACCTCATGACTACAGGGCATTCTGGACTCCCAGTCGCAGCCACCTGCATTTCTTTGCCTGGGAGCTTCATCTCTGGAGTGGACACAAGTCCTGAGAGAAGGAAGCATCTCCCTCCCAGCAGCCCTTAACTGAGGACCAGTGGGACGGGTGTCTAAACATCCAACTCTCCTGCCGCCGGTGGGAGTACTCTGAGGTAGATGATCTGTTTTCCATTGTTGCCCCGGCAGAATGAGGTCTCAGTTGTCCTCAGGGGCCACCACACCTGAACGGACTGTCCTCTCTTCCATGTTTCACACCCCTCCCCCATACTGGGCACTTTGAACTAAGACCTCTGCCCCAGCTGCTCAAGACCCACCACCAGGCGCTGGCACGGGGGGGGGGCTAAATTACTGGAGGGAGCACAGGCTGCAAGTGGTGCCTGGCCCGCCCCTGCGCCTCCCCCATCACAGGTGAAGCTACCTGAAGCTGTTTCCCAGAGACAGAGACAGAGTGTTCCCCGGGCACGGGGCCCCCTTTCCCCAAGGCGCAGGCCTGGAAGGAGGCCAGCACATTCCTCCTGTTCCCACTACCGGGGATCACCACTGGACGGAAGTGCAGTTGACTCTCATGTTAGGTATTGAACTCAGTTTTATCATTCTTGCTTTTAGGGTGGGAAAATCAGAAACAGTTTGCTCTGTATGTGCAGAGAAAGTTGTTCCCCTTTGGGTCTGTGCCCCCAACACAGATAGGATCCCACCCTCATTGCCTGGGGCTCGCAAAGGCATCCCACATCTACCTCCCAACCCATTTGCCAAGTTGAACTTTGTGTCTCTGGGTATAAAACACACTAATGAAACAGAATTCTTTTTTTTTTTTTTTTTTTTTTTTTTTT
>NW_027527429.1:8361716-8403017 GCF_008692635.1 Crocuta crocuta
GGTTGTATTGTGGTGACAACAGAGATCCTTGATGGAAACTGGATCTGTAAGGAACATGAGGAGGGAGTCATTAGCTTAGACAATATTCCACGACCGTGGAATTTTGGTGACTTTCCAGTTTACCACCCTGTGGGTGAGGGTTCAGCAGCTAAGATCCTCCTGTGGAAAAATAAATTATTTAGGATTCAAATTTCTGCCATTCTCTTAGACACTTGGAGCTGGGTGGCTCCCTTTAGGCTATAAGGTGCTTATGCAAAGTGCTTGACAGGTACTTGGCTCAGTCAACATTGACGCCTTCTTTTCCTCTCCCTTCCCCCCAGTCCCCCAGCAGAAGCTATAGAGCCTCACTCCCTCAAAGCCGGACTGTGGCAATGAAGTTTACTACGCTCAGTGCCCAAAAGGAGAGGGGAAGCAGCCCCTTGCTTGTAGTACCTCATCATTCCTGTTGGGATGCTAAGAGAGGGGCTTCCCAAGCTTTAAGAAGGATGATTCTAGAAACATCTTTTCCCAGAGAGGAGGCTTTGTCACTGTCATTAGATGGTTCTGTAGTCTATGGACTAAGAAAGACACCGAACTCTATTTCCCTTCCACGGGGTCTAACTGCTGAGCCTACGGAACTCAGGATGGCTCAGCGTACCCCGGCCATGCACACACACACTGACTTTCACATACCTCTGGGTCGCTTTCAGTAGCTAAAGCACTCCTCCAAGCCAACAGATCAGCAGCGGGAGTTCATTCTGCACTTGGCTCCCATATTACCTTCTAAAAACATTCCTACCTATTGTAGTGTGTGCTTTCCCTTAGGAAAGGGAAGCATATGTCTGTCTGTCCACACTCTGTGGACAAACAGAAGGTAGTGGCAGGATCCTTATGATCAGTGATCCCCACTCTGCTCAGCCCCTTCCATTGAGATTCTTGTCTCCTTGCTGCCTTTCCGAACCTGTGGACACCACTTGTTGACCTGAACCTATCTGTTCTCCTTATCTCTGAGAACTTACAGGGACCCTGCCTGCTTGCCTAGACCCAGAGCAGACCCAGGGCGGATGTTGTATCCATAGGCACCTTCCTTCACTAGCAGGCTTCTAAATGGCCTCTTCCTGGCCTCAGTGCTTGGCTCTCTGCTCTGTTTATGCCTTCTCCCTGAGTCATCTTAGCCACTGCCCGTGGCTGTGTATCTCAGCTATTACTAATCACTCCTACGCTTGGAGCTAAGACCTGGCTTTTCCTGTGACTTCCATCTATCCATCTGCCTACATGACATGTCCATTTGGTTGTCCAGCATCTCAACAGTAACAACGAACAGAACTCTCGATTACTATCCTCTCCTGTGCCTCTGGCAAGGACCCCTCAAGGACTCATCCTTGAGGCTTCCTTTCCCTCAATGTTTCATTCAATCAGCACTAGACTTGCTGGTTCTGTACCCGTAAGAGCCATCACCCTGTTCCAAGCGCCATCTTGACCTGCCTAGATCAGCACAAACAATTCCCACCTGGTCCTCCTCCCCCTTCTCCATTCTCGATCCAACAGGAACTGCAATTATTTTGAAATCTAAATCAGCAGCTTGAGAGACTTCCCTTTGAGGGGAGGATGAATGAAGTGCCGGGAACATTGCCTGCCCACAGGAAGTGCTATATAAGAATTTGCTCCTGCCCTGCTTCTGGGGCTTTCAACCCATCTGGAACACAACAGAAATCCTTGAGGCCCTGCCTGACCTTGGTCTCCCCTCCAGGGGCATCTTGGCTTCAGCCATATTGGCCTCTTCTCTGGCCCCCAAAACATGAGAGGCTCCTTCTTGCCTCAGGGCTATTGGATTTGCTATTCTGTCAGCAAGAACACAGACGTATTTGCCCAGTCTGGCTCTTTCTGCCATATGTGCCTCAGTTCAGAGAAGCCTTTGCAGACCAGCCTGTCTCTAGCAACATCCCTTCCTGATCACGCCGACCTTAACTCTGTTCTTAATCAGATCAACTTTATATCTCTATTTCCTTCATAACATTTGCCACACAATCCAGTGATCTTGTTTATTCATTAACTTGTCGAGTGTCTGTGCCCACGCGAATGTAGGCTCCGTCAGGGGAGGCCTTTGTCCACCTTGGGTTACTTCTATAGCACAGCATATGTACCCAAGAAATATTTAATGAATGAATGCATTATTTCATTAATGAGCACTCTTTCCCCCCATCTGGGCTCTGATGTCAGGTAAGCGTTAGTGTCACCACGTGAATTATTATCCCCTGTCTCCCTCTCCTGGGGGCCTTGGCCAGCCTAGATGCACAGACTTTACCAGACCTCGGAGTCCCAAGCCTAGCCTTGGCCTGTTGATGGACTTCTGTGTCATCGTGTCTCACCGTACCCAGTGTGATGCTGGCCACATGGTCAGTACTGACATGTCACAGCTGTGCTGCCCCACTTGCCTGTTTACAGAGTTTGTAGGGGTTCATGTGGGGGGACAGTGGGGAGTTGGAGTGGGAGACGCTATGTTTGACTAGTGTCCAGAAACTGTCACTGCAACTTCTAGGCTTCTAGAAAGGCCTCTCCTGACCCCTGCTGGTGGTGCCGTATTCAGACCCTTAGACTTGCAGTGTCTACTCAATGACGGATAGGACCCTGCAGCACAGGCTAGGGCTGAAGCAGTTCTGGAAGAAGCCAGGCCAGCCAAGGTCAGTTAAAACGCATTTTGAGTGCTCCAATGCCATCCCAGTGCTGAACAGTAATTTGACCAAAGCAGTGGGTCACGTGGGGAAAGGCCACCTCATCAGAACTGCCAGGCATGGGCCGTGGGGCCTGGGAAGGACCCTGTCTCAGGCCACTCAGGGTTGGTGGCACAGCCTCCCTCTCCCTCAAGGGAAACCAGAGTGGTTGTGGGACAGCTCTGTGCAGAGAGAGGACCAGCCTGTCCCTGGTCCCTTGTCCCTGGAAGGACCAACCTGTCAGGCTGGAGTCCTGTCCCTGAGCTGATTTCACCCGGCCCCGAGAAAGCTGCCCCCTAGCTTTCCATTCAGGCAGTGGGCCCACCCTGAGAGGACATCATGAGTTACCCCTCAGAGCGGAAGAAAAAGGCGAGCTGTGTGAAGTTTGTGCACTGCGTGCGTTTCCAAGTGATGTTGGCCATATAGGGCCCCACCAGCCACGTGAACCCCTCCCCCCCAACCCCCCAGCACACTCGGGGCTTTAGTCTCTGGGGTCTTGTTGACTCTACCATTGATTTACTCTCAGGCTCTGGAGGAGTGACTACTCCAGACCCTGGGTGGGTTTTCATCCCTGTCCCCTCCTCTCCATTTCCCCCTCTCCCCTTCTTTTCCCCCCATGCCATCAGCCCTTTCCTCCCTCCTCCCCNTCACTAATGGGATCCCCGCCAGTCCCATCATCTCTCAACTCTGGTTCCAACACGGAAGACAGAGTCTCAGCATGGAGCTGCCTGTCTTAACACCCACCACCTGTCCTTTGAACACAAGGGCATTGCCTTGAAAATGGAGGCTTTTTCAGGTACCCTTGTCGGCTAGAATTCCATGACATTTTGGATTTATATCTACCGTGTAGTCTTTTTCTGGCAAGGGATAGGATTTTCCATTTAAGGCCAGACTTAGATTTCCCTTGAAAATAAATGCATTTAAGTTAAAAAGAAAGCCAATTTTAAAGAGAGTAAGGAATATTACAGGTGTCAACCCACTGAGAGGGGCACTGTTATCACCTCCATTTAATAAGAAGAAAAATGAGGTGTCAGGAATTAAGGGACTTGTCCCAGGCTCCAGAGATCCTGGGTGTGGGACAGGGTCTGACATCAAGCTAGCCTGCCTCGAGTGACAGAACCCAAGTGGACACCGTGGGCCCTGTTGCAAGAAGCTTCTAGAACAAAATGGCTCAGGGGCATTCTTCAGACTCTTGGTCACCATCTACCCAACCCCTGTGACTGTCCTGTCCTGTCTGAACCTCCCCTCATCGTGTCCTCAAAATCATCACCCTTGGAGGTAGTCACTAGTCCCCTATGTTAGCAATGGCATGGCTCTTACAGAAGTTAAGTAATGTGTCCCCTAAGACCCAGCCTCCAGGTAGCAGAGTCAGGTCTGGAACCTACTCCAAAGCCTGCATCTTTCCAACCACCCCCCACGGTGGTAGAAGTAACAAGATCTGCCATCTGGGCAGCCCTATCTTCTGGGAACCTTATCTCATATTCCAACAACCTTGAGAGGAAGGTCCCATGGTCTTCCTATTTCTAGATGGAGAAGCTGAGGCCCTCAGCTGCTATGGTACCTCGTGAAACTTAAGGTGCTTCCATTCTTCCACAATGGTCCCTTTGTCAGGCAGCAGAGCCCCTGAGCAGATGGTGAGTTTACTGTTGGGGTCGGGCTTTTGAGATACTTGGAGCACCTGTTCCCACCCAGCGTCCATTCTGTGTGGCAGGTGGAGGTCTGGGGGTGGGCGGAAAAGCTGCCATTACCACCTGACCAGCATTGGCAGGCATTCACTGCAATGGGGACTTGACGATGGGGACAACAGTCCGTGCTCCTTGTGCCCACCCAGATCCCCTTTCTGGACTGGTGCGTCCATTCCCCGGCTCCAGGGCCTTGTGAATGTCAGCTGCTAACAGCTGCCTCCTTCCCCGGGAGCTTCTCAGGGGAGGACAAATGCGATCCGCTCTTCCACAGAGACATACACTCCCCACCCCCACTCCTATGCCAGAGACTCAGTAACAGGAAAGCACAGAAGGCCACTCTTCTTGCCCCCCAAGGTGAGACCAGCTCTGTGGTGTAAAGCTCCCCTGGGGTCAAGCTGAAGCTGGACTCCCGCTGAGATCCCCTCCTCGCTCTACTCCTTCCTTTGTCCTCTCTTACCTCCCTCACTCCCGTTTTCCTCCACAAATTCTGCCCAAATCCGTGTCTCAGGCTCTGCCCCTAGGAGCCTGGCTTGAAACAAGGGAGGATTGGAGATGCTGGGTGAGGCGTCTCCGAGGATGCCTTAAGGATCCCTCATGGATCTTTGCAAGATAGTTGCAGAGACAGGCCATGTATATATAAAAACAATCATCCACAGCACAAGATGGAACAGGCTGGAGAAAATGAGTGTGAAGAGAGGAGAGGTCACCGGAGCTGCCCTGAGGGAAGGCTGATGGAAGGAATGGGACCACGAAGGATAGGTTGCACTTGAGAAAGTTTTCTTGGCAGGGAGAGAAAGTTCCAAGGAAGGTCCCTAGGAGGGGTAGGAACCTCTGCTCCACGTCTCCCATTTCCTCCTGTCTGGTATCCCAGGTCAGTGGGGGTTGGGGGGACCCTGGTCTGATAATCCCAGTAATGGGTCTAGCGTTGTCCAAGAGCATCAGGGCTGCTTGAGAGAGCCGGGTGACCTTGAAGCCAGGAAGCTCGGTTCTTAAGCTTTCCCTGAAAGGCTGGGAGCTTGGTCCACCCACAAATTCCTCCTTCATTCCGAGAAGGAGCAGACACTCCCTCGGCCCCCGTCCTGCAAGGATGGTGGCTCGGTGGCTTGAGGACCACCTCTGCAAGGGGGCGCGGGCACAGAGAGGGCGTCCACGTACCTGCCGGACCGCGGGCCTGGGGCTCGTTCACGAGGATTCAGTGATGTAGTAGGCAGCCCCCAGGGCTCCCAGAGCCACGGCAACAGTCCCGAGGGCTTGGAGCACGTGAATTACGATGAGTGGGGTGTTTTCTTTCAGGTCTTCTGTAGAGCGAAACAGAAAGCCCACAGGTTGGAGGCAGCTGGGACTCTAGCGCCGTCTACAGGCAGAAAAGGCAGAAATCGTAGGGTTCCCTCAGGATCTCAGGAATGCCTTCTCCCCACCGGGGAATGCAATTCCGCCCACCCCTTCCAATAAATCTCTGTCATGAGAGCCCCTGTGCCTGAGGACCGGCTAGCCTGGGGTGCCAGCTTCCTGGGACACTCGGGGAGAAGGGTGCAAAGACAGTGAAGGCTACGAAGTGCCAGGCCCCGTGCTAAGCATCTCATGCCTGGTGTCCTTCCTCAAGCCTAACAACAAGCATGTGAAGCAGGTTCCCTCATGTGACTCCATTTTTGAGATGAGGAGTCCAAGGAAACAACGTATGACCCGCACCACACAGGCAAGGAAACTAGATGATCGTGCTCACGAGGAAGGCTTTTACAAAATGCAGTATCTGTGTCGACACCCATCTTACTGAAGTAGAGAATCTTACTTAACGTGAAGATGTATTTCAAGCCAAGATCTAACATTCCACCCCCGTGAGAGATGTAGAGATTACGGAAGCTGGTGCTAAAACCTGAGTGGAATCAAGACGAACAGGTCTTACCCTGGCCACTGCATCTCTGCCCCTTCCCCTCACTTTCCGAATTCTGAGCCTGCTTTTACCTTTCCCTCCTCCACCTGGGATGCTCTCTCTCTCCTCATTTTAAGCCACAAGGGATGCCAAGACCCTTTTTGACTCAGCTCAGATACCAATGACATCACCAAGTCTCCCTGGACCCCGATTTAGGAGTGAGCACTCTTTTTTTAAAAATTTTTAATGTTTATTGTTTACTGTTTAAACATTAAACATTATTTAATGTTTATTTAGTTCTGAGAGGGAGAGAGACAGCATGAGCAGGGGAGGGACAGAGTGATAGGGAGACACAGAATCAGAAGCAGGCTCCAGGCTCTGAGCTAGCTGTCAGCACAGAGCCCGACACGGGGCCCGAACCCACGAAGTGTGAGATCATGACCTGAGCCGAAGTCAGACGCTTAACCAACTGAGCCACCCAGGCGCCCCACGAGCACTCTTTTCCTGAAGCTCTTTGAACACCTCTAGGACACATGTCACTTTCTGGCTTGCATCTGACATTCTAATGTTCATGTCTCAGTGTAACCACGGTGACTGTGCAGTTGTTAAGGGTAAAGTTCCCTGTTCTGGTTTCCCTCACAGTGCTTAGTATTCCATGCAGAGTGGGGTTTCCTACATGTTGGTTTTAAAGTGATACGAATCCATGGGGCGGCTTAACACCAGATGGACAGGGACACAAAGTGAGTGGGAAGAACGTCAGTAACGTCGGGGAAGCCGTGGGCAGGTCGTTCCTTGATGGGGACTTACCAGGTTGTATTTTTGGCTTTACTCATGTTCTCCCAACACACCTGGGTATCTGTTTGCTTCTTGTGTGCCTGAGAGATGGTGCTTTTCAAGGATGGACAGGAGAAGGGATTTGGTGGCGGAGACGCCAGGAAGAGGAGCAGGATGAGAGTGAGGGGTGGGTGGGCTCTGCTCCTGGGTTAAGGGGTGTGAGATCCCCAAGTGGGAAGCCGCTTTGTGGACATCCGTGAGACCCTGAATACATGTGCAACTACTCTGGGGCCCGGGACGGGGGTGCAGATCAGGGCTCNCACCCTGCGCCACTGGGAAAGTGGACTGATATGTTCAGTCCAGTTTTCTGCACGAGGGTCTTCCCATGAGGGGTGGCTTTCTCCTGATGGCTCCGTGGAAGAGGAAAAGGAGGCCAGATACTGTGGAAGATGCTGTGGGAGGCTGCCCAGCCCGGGGGCATGTGTCCTGTGGAGCTGCCGGAAGTAGCCGGAAGCCCGCTGAAGGAGGTGGGGATCTTGCTATTACCAAGGGGACGTGTGACTTGCAATCAGTATCTGTCACTAATTTCTGGGGGCAATTCATATAGAGGTGAAGAACCTGCCTGAAGCTCTCAGCCGTGGTATGGGCCACAGAAGAAGGCCAATCGCCAAACACAGCATTTAGTCACAAAGCTTGGGTGGCAGGGAATTTACTAAGGGCCATGAAGGCATAGACTCTGAGGAAGCAGTGTGCCTATGGAGAAAAGAAAAACGTGCCTCTTAAAGAAGCCATTTTCGGTAAGGAAGAAAATTGGCACCTCTCTGTGCAGGTGGGGCACCCTGGGGTCTGGTCGGAAAGGGCAGGGTGCCAAACCCCAGGAAATGGCTGCCCCCGAGAGGCTTCCTTTCCGCCTGGGCTTCCCAAGTTACCCAGGGCTGCTAATTTGGTCCGGGGCAGAGCCCGGCCCGGGAACTGTGTGCCCTGAGAGTCCAGCCCCCCCACTCGCCCCAGAACCTGTAGAAAGTGAGGAGGTTTGGAAATCCTCTTCCTGGCATGGTCGGCCAGGCCCGAGGAAGGAGGACATCGAAGATGCGGCTGTGACACGGGCCCAGACGACGCCAGCAAGCAGAGCTGCCGGGGCAAGCGGAACAAGAGCAGAAGGCCCGCGGTCCCGCACGAGTCAGAGACCCTGGATGGACAGAGAAGGAGAGAGATGAGGGGCCCGCTGCCTCCAGGAGGCCGCGGGAGCCCGGGACGCCCAGGAGAGAAGAGAAGCAGCAGGGGAAGCTGGAGCTCCCTGAGGACTCCAAGCCCAAGCCGCTGACAGCTTCCACGGTCAAGTGCCCCTCCCTCACCTCATGATCATCTCTTTGTCGGGACGACCCTGCGGAGTAGAATATCGCTATTCTCAGTTTGCAGATGGGGAAACAGAGGCTCGAAGAGTATATGGGTTGTGCCCTTATGACAAGTAGCTTGAAGAAGTGGGCTTCAGCTCAGGGTTTCTAACTCATTCGGGGCTCCTTCCACAGACTTCACGGAAACTGACAGCACCGGGGGACAGCGGGCTCCGGGAGAGGAGAGGCGGCATCTGACATTCCTGCAGCTGGTCCACGGTCCCTTTTCCCGGGTGCACTGACTTATCCAGAAGACAGCTGCTGCTCCGATTTACCGTCCTTGAAACACTTCCTGAACTTCCCTGCCAAGGATCGCAGCGGAACTTGGAGATGGCCCGTCAGCTGTGACGCAAGAGTACTTCTGGCTGCATAACTCCCTCCTCGCGTGGTGGCTTCAGTCTTGGCTTCCTGACCAAGCTACGGATTCTTCCGGATTCTTCCATCAAAAGCTTCATGAAGTCAGCAATTGACTGCCAGCACATTTCCTGCTTAGACCCGCCCACGACAGATACTACCCCCCCCCCGCCCCAATGGGGGAGGAAAGGACTTTAAAGGCAACACTGATCCTTTTTCTTTGTTAAAACAATTTTTTTTTCAAATAGACATTTAAGTCCTGTACATGAAATTTACCCCTTGAGGTTTTCAGTGGTTTTGGGAAATTAACAAAGGGGTACAAACATCATTACTGTCTAATTCCAGAATATTTCCATCTTCCCCCCAAGGAAGCCCATAACCATTAAGCAGGGACTGCTTTTTCCCTCTGCGCCCAGTTCCTGGCATAAATTTGCCTACTCTGCACATTTCATAAATGCAATCACACGTGTGGACTTTTTGGAGAGTAGCTCCTCTCACTTAGCCTAATACTTTTGAGGTTCATCCATGTGGTAGCCCATGTCAGTATCGTTAGATAGTATTTCGTTGTATGAATACACCTCATGTTGTTTATCCATTCATTAGGTGGCTGATATTGAGGTTTTTATCCCCCCACTTCTTGACTATTATTACTAAAGCTGTTGTGAAAATCATGTACCAGTTTTTGTCTGGATGTTGTGTTTTTAATTCTCCTGGGTATGTCCCCAGGAGTGGAATAGCTGGATCACATGGTAACTTCACTTTTTTTTTTTAAGTTTACTTATTTATTTTGAGAGACAGAGAGTGCGAACTGGGGAGACGGGCAGAAAGGGAGAGAGAGAGAAAGAGAGAATCTCAAGCAGGCTCCATGCTGTCAGTGCAGAGCCCAATGCAGGGCTTGATCTCATGGCCTGAGCTGAAATCAAGAATTGGTTGCTCACCTGACTGAGCCACACAGGCGCCCCTGTCCATCTTTTGATTATAGCCATTTTAGTGGAAGACTTGTATTCTCCTGAAATATAATGTTTTCTGCATACAAAAAGATTTGGACTTCAGAAAATGGCACCCTTTATTTAAAGGCCTTCATCCCTGATCGCCGACATTGTTTTTCCTACTCTGGTTCAAAGGGGGAAAATTCCTCTGGCCGAAGATGTGTGGGGAGTCCACTGTAACCGCTGACAGGCCACCACCATTTCCTGGTTGGCCTTCTCAATAAGCAGAATCCTTTCCCCAGGGGTGAGCCACATGCATTCATCGAAAGATTTGGGGATGGAAAATTTTACTTTCTACAGATACCAGTTCTGACGTCCACAATCCAAAAATGTTTATGTCCATGGTTGATGGTCACAATATATACAATATAGAGCCCTCAAAACGATTTCTGCATGTTAAAAGTGAATTGATTCGTAGCCATGGAAATGTAATTGTCATCACAGTGATATGTTGGATCTAGCTCTCTCACTTACACCCCACGTTTATTTTTTAGTCACACCATCCCAGAGGAAGAAGCTGTGGCCCAGAGAGCATGGCCTGCTCAGGACCATAGAGCCACCGTAACTAGCTCATGGTGAATTCAACAGAATCCCAGAGAAGGGTGTTCTTCCTCCTGGGGAAACCACTGGACTCTTGGGACCATATGGTCAATGCCTCAGTGAAGAGCAAGAATTATGGAATCAGAATAGATGGAGTCTCCCCTCTCAGTGCTACCAGTGCTTGCTTGAGAGTGTGTGGTTTGATTTCTTTGAGCCTCAGTTTCCCCATCTGTAAAAGGGAGATGATAATAATAATAGCTCCTTTATAGGACCGTTAAATGGGAAGATTAACGTAGACAGCTGAGCTGAATACTGGGTACATTGTACATACCCAGTGGTAAGTGTTAGTTATTACCATTATTAGCAGCAGCAATAGTATGAAGCAGACTGTCTCCTGAACTCCACTCAAATTCCCTCTACACAATCCAAAGTTCATTCAGACTCTGGCTCCCCAAGAAGATGGGGGACCACTTTTCCTCAACGGCCATTCCATTTCCAGATGGAAATAATTGTCGGAAATGTCTTCTTCATGTTGAGCAGAAATCTGCAGTGTCTTCCACGGGTAAGGTGGCTGGATTTAGCAAATAAAAATACAGAATGCCCGTGCCATGTTCAGGACACACAGTAAAAAATTGTTTATCTGAAATTCAAATTTTACTGGGGGTCCTATATTTTATTTAGCAACCCTGTCCATGGGCCCTTGGTCAGACATCCGAGGGCAACGTGGAACACGTCTACTTACAACATTTACTTGACAGATTTCCTCCAATTCCTTCAACCAAGTCTTATACATCATATGGTTCTTGCTTCCCTGCCCTCTCATCCCCCATTAACTCGGACTATCTTTCTTAAACTAGATTGCGAAGCATCTTTTACAGCACACAAGGGTTAGCCTGATGAGGACAGAGTATGACCACCTCCCTTGTTTTACACTGTATATTTCTATTAACACATCCTTGGTTTTTATTTTTGAGCAGCCACACGGCACTTCTGACTCCTAATGAGCGAGTATCACCACTGAGCCAAGTGAAATGTCCATATGCATGTATGGCTGACTTCTTCATTGAGACTCAGGATGGCGAAGAATGGCAAGATCCAGGAATCCTGGTCTCTTGCATAAAAACAAAACCCCAAACCCTCACACCCCACAAGCACAGTCCCAGAATACGTGTCAACCAAACACCACTCCCCAAAATGAACCAGCCCCTGGGGCCCATCAGCAGGAAGGCTAGAAGTGCTTGAGCTAGAAGCCTACCCACCTGATCTCCTGGATCGAGAAGATGCTTTTGTGGCAGGGTCCTGAGGCCCCTGGCCCCTGGCCGGGGCTGGGGCCAGGGCGGGGGCTGGGGCCGGTGCCAGGGCCCGGGCCGAGGGTCTGCTTTCTGGGGCTGGGAGAGCCTGGGGTGCAGGCTGCTGGGAGGTGGATTCACAGCTGGACTGTGGTGTGGATCCAGGGCTGGGCCGAGGGGTGGACCTGGGGCTGGCCTGCTGCGGTGTAGACTCCGAGCTGGCCTGCTGGGGTGTAGACTCTGAGCTGGCCTGCTGGGGTGTGGATTCAGAGCTGGCCCGCTGAGAGGTGGAGCCACGGCGTCTGGACTCTGGCTTCTTCTTTTTGCCCTTCCTCATGGTGGGTTCTTTTCACCTACATGTGGACCTACATGGAGCTGCCTAATCTTCCGGCTCCCTCCTGGAGGGGGGCCGTTTGCCTCTGCCCTGGGGGAAGGCTCTGGTCTCGGGATGGACCTAAGCCCTGCAGAGAACGGTCACCTACACCCCTTCTGTGAGGTCACAAAAGCCAAGGTGGCTCCTATGGCAGGGCTCTGGGGACAGTCTTCTCTGCCCACAGTAGCCTGCTGCCTTCCTCCCCAGTTACTGGGATGGGCACAAGGCACCTGCCGGGCCCTTGAGCACCTGGTTCAGCCTGGCCACAGGGTCTGTGACATCCTGGATCCCATGATTCTGCTACCTGAGTGCCTCCCTCAGGCATCTCTTTGCTGGTGTGTTCCTGGGTCCCTGTGCACTTTCCTTTTCACTCTGAGACGCCCTGGCTGTGACGCTCAGCTCTGTCACTGGTTTCCACATAGCAAAACCAAACTACTTCGCCATACTTTCTGTGAGTTTTAGGTAACTTTTCCGAAGATTTGGGAGTCCATGGAGGTCCACGAGTTTCTCCCATTTCAGCTATTTCCCCCACTCAGATTATCTTAAAGCAGCTTCCCCCTTCTTCCCAAAACTGCCCTGCCTACTGTGGGAAGGGGTGGGGATCCCCAACTGAATAAGAACCCTTGATTTTGGTGAAAGAAGTTCCCCTAAAAACATAACAGTTATTTGGAAAACTACACTTTGTTTGAACTCATTACTCTTGCAACAACTGACTACCCTTAAACTCCAAAGTTGTCAGGTCAATACGGGGACTATGAATCTTTCTTGAAGGTAAAAATATGATTTTCCTTTCAGGATGGACACGGATTAAGCATTTTTAGAAGACAGCCTTAAACTTCACACTGACTGCAACACAGAATGTGTTCAGATTAGAAGACGTAACGATGCTCAGCATCCCTCCTCATCAGGGAAATACAAATCAAAACCACACTGAGATACCACCTCACGCCAGTCAGAGTGGCTAAAATGAGCAAATCAGAGAACTCTAGATGCTGGCGAGGATGTGGAGAAACGGGCACCCTCCTACACTGTTGGTGGGAATGTAAACTGGTACAGCCCCTCTGGAAAACAGTGTGGAGGTTCCTCAGGAAACTAACAATAGAACTCCCCTATGACCCAGCAATAGCACTGCTAGGAATTTACCCAAGGGATACAGAAATGCTGATGCATAGGGGCACATGTACCCCAATGTTCATAGCAGCACTCTCCACAATAGCTAAAACATGGAAAGAGCCTAAGTGGCCATCAACAGATGAATGGATCAAGAAGATGTGGTTTATCTATACCATGGAATACTACATGGCAATGAGAAACAATGAAATCTGGCCATGTGTAGCAACATGGATGGACCTTGAGGGTGTTATGCTGAGCGAAATAAGTCAGGCAGAGAAGGACAAATATCATATGTTTGCACGTATAGGAGGATTAGGAGGAACTTGACGGAGGAACAAGGGGGAGAAGAAGGGGGGAAATGGTGGGGGAAAGGGAGAGAGGCAAACCATGAGAGACTCTTGAATGCTGACAAAAACTGAGGACTGATGGATGTGGGGGGAGGGGGGAGGGGCATGGAGGAGGACACTTGTGGGGATGAGCACTGAGTGTTATGTGGAAACGAATTTGACAATAAACTATTTGTAAAAAAAAAAAAAGATTAGAAGACGTAGTCTACCTCTGCCATTGATGCATCATTAGCTGGGTGAATATTCAGCTGTTAACCCCATGTTCCCAAGGGGGCGATGCCCTTGCCCCAGGACACGGTTAAGGGCAGACATAGCTAGAAGGCACCTTCACGCAAGGCTAGACCCGATACAAAATATGAAATGACAGAAAGTAGTTTAGGGATTCTAGGGCCTGAAAACACCTTAAAGAAAAGAAACTGAGATTTACAGAAGTTAAATCACCTTCCAAAGTCACACAGCTGATTGGAAGCACCAAGAAGGCCAAATTCCCATTCAGAGCTCTTTCATTTCATGATTTCAGAAGGCAATAGGGAATCAGATCATTATAAAATTACTGAACTAAAAAAAGGTCGTGAGAAGACTGAAGAAAAAGAAAAGGGCACCAGGGATTAGAAGTGGAAGATGGCTCAGATCGATAACGTTGCATTGAACTTGATTGATCCTTGGCATGAGGAGGTTCAAGGAGTAGGTGAGTAATTCCCTGAAGTCAAGAGCAATGGATCCCTCTGAGGGATTCAACTTAGAATTGGAGAGACTGGAAACCCGGGTCAGGGACCCTGTCCAGATATAGCAGACAGGTCAAGAACAACTGAGGCATTCTTCTTTGCAACATCAGATTTTCAGACACCAGTGGGCTTTTGCCTGGGGCTTCCACCTGGTTTAAACTGGGGCTTCTCAACCTCAGCTCTATTGATATTTGGGGCCAGATAACTCTCCTGTGCATTGGAGGAAGTTTAGCAGCATCCCTGGCCTCTGCCACAAGATGCCAGGAGCAAGTACCCCTCCCCCCAAGTTGTAGCCACCAAAAATGTTTACAGACAATGCTAAATGTCTCTGGTGTGTGTGTGTGTGTGTGTGTGTGTGTGTGTGTGTGTGTGTGTGTGTGTGTGTGTGTGAAGATTGCCCCTGCTTGAGAACCACTGATTTAAATGAATTAGATAAAGGGAAACTCACATGGGTAGTATTTCCTGGTAGTGATGAAAGAAACATTCCATTTCACACCAAGGGGCCGACTGGCACAGAAAAGAAGTCCCTGTTCCCGGGGAGAGTGATGGAGGAAACACAGAGGAGTGAGGGTTTTGTGGCAGTGGAGAAAATATGGGTGGGTTCTTTAGTAAGAAGCAGGGAGAGAGCACTTGTAGAATGAGGTTGGCCCACAGGCACAAGGAAGAAGGCACATGCAGGACTTTGCTAGAAGGTCTTCCATGACCCCTTCTGCCTCCCGGCTGGAGCAAAAGCTCCTGGCAGGAAGTCTGACTCCTAGAGAACACAGTCACAGCCCAGTGTCCCAGGCTCTCTGACCTTGACCAGCTCTTAGCCGCCCTGAGTGAGGAGGTCTGCTTCCGGGCATTTGCGAAAGACCCTCCCCTCTATCAGGCCCCTCTCCCCTTCTGTCAAAACACTTCCTATCTTCCAGATCCATCCCAAGTGGACTCCTCTCCTCCTACAGCCTTTCTCAGGTCCCTAACTGGAAGTGACCCCCCGCCTCTCGGAGCCCCAGATCATTCACTTGCTGTGTGGTGTCAGGATATTTCTCCTGTCTTCTCTCGTGTTCGCTTACTCCCAGGCAGTGAATGCCCCGGAAGGCCAAAGTCCGGACAAGAAACACAACACAAGCTGCTTGAAGGTGAGGGTAGGAGGACGCAGAAAGCAGGAAGCCCTTTCGGCGGGGTGGGCACGGACGATGGGGGACGAGGCACCGCCCGGACTGCATCACTAAGGGGTTCTTTTCAAGGATGGACTGGGGTTTTCTGGCCTTGGCTGAGGATCACCGAACAGTCCACAGACAAGGGGCTCTCCTCCCGGACATGGCAGCCGTGGGGCAGCCTCATGGACCATTCAGGAAAGTGAGAAGATGGAGTCTATGGGGGATGCGAGGTCAGGCAGTCGGGATAACGTTCTGAGGGTTTTGAAATCCACGCCCAGTGATCCTGGCCTTCTGGCTGTGTCCAGAGCACAGGAGCAGGTGTGTCGACATTTGTCCTGAAGCTAGCCGGATGAGGCCTCAGACACCAACTGACCCTTGCCCCCCCCCCGCCCCCCCATGCCAGGAAGGCAGTCATCCTCAGAGCAGACAGCTTGCTCTGGTCACCAAGTGGGAGGGCAGCAGAGCCTTGGATAACTGGACACTGGAGCGCCCTGCCCAGAGCACTTCTTTCTTCCCAGCGGCTGCCTCTGGAAGGGACTTCCAGAGACAGAAGGCACTTGGTGCTCATTTCTGAGCCCACTGTCCCGGGCTCTAGACCCACAGATTAACCCTCTGGGGCCACAGGCCTGGAGTCCTTGATAGGAAAGCTCTCCAGGGCTGAATAAGAATCCCGCAGGGGGCCAGTTAGCCTAACACAGCTGCACTTCCAGAACACAACTGCGAGGATTAGACCCGAAAAGCCCTTAGTACAGGGCCCGGCTCACAATAGGCAGCTTTTTATTGTGAATTATGATTTCTTTAGAGGAGAAGCCTACAGAACCGAGCAAGGAAGAAGTGGATGCGGAGAGGT
Organism: Crocuta crocuta; assembly: GCF_008692635.1. Taxonomy (NCBI): domain Eukaryota; kingdom Metazoa; phylum Chordata; class Mammalia; order Carnivora; family Hyaenidae; genus Crocuta; species Crocuta crocuta. The sequence continues at coordinate 8,377,852 of NW_027527429.1, forward strand.
AGGGGTGCGCCCAGGTCCTACAAACTCCCAAACCTGTACCTTGCAAAAAAGTGTGATTTGGAGTACGGGGGCGCGGGTGCAAGTGTAACACTACAAACCGAATCAATTCGTACACTTTTGACCAGAGATTGCCCCGTGAGCACACCTGGGGTGAGAAATCTAATTAATCTTCACCTAAAGCCGTGCACGTGGAGGCGCTAGGAGAGGGGCCGTGACATCGGGGGATTTGTCCACCTCACTGGGCCAGCACAGCGCTCCCTTCTTCCCTGCAGATTCCCACCTCCCGCTTTGGGGCCCCTCACCGCGCGTCTGCGTCTCCCGAGCCCCGCGCTCTGCTGCTGGCGCGCCGACCGACCCGGCCCCCCGCCGGGTGCACCTCCGGGGCCGGACAGGGNTCGTCACCGCACGTCCGGGCCAGAGCCCGAGCCGTCACGCGCTCGCCCGGGTCTCCAGCCTTGCGCCTGTCGCGGGGCCGCTTGTGGGTGCGGCGCTCGCGCGTGGCGGCCGGGCGGTCGGCGGACTNCTGATCGCCCTTCCAAAGGTCGCCGAACAGCAGGGTCTGGCGGTGGCCCGCGACGCACTGGGCCAGAGCCGGGTGCGGTGACCCATCCGGCCGGTCGTCCGGAGCCCTGGAGGGCCCGGCCCCAGGCTCCATGTCCGGTCTGGGCCGGGGGCCTCGGTTGGCGACGGGACAAGCTGCCCTTCCCTGGAGCATGTCACAATACCCCTGCACCCTACCTCTTCCTGTCCTGAGCAAGGGCCTCCGCCCTCTATTTTTGGGGGGAATCTTCCCAACACAGGGAAGCTGCTGCTGCGCGCTGCTCTAACGCCAGCTGTGTTTAGTTTCTCTGTCATTTCCTATGGCTTTGGTGTCAGAAGGGCAAAAAAGCCTTTTACCCCGCGGAGGGACCATTATGCCCAACCCTCCAAGTAAAACAGCTTTTTGTGCACCTCGTGGACATTTAAAAAGCAGTGGCCCTGGACGCTCACTGCCTCTGGGATATTTGAAGAACAGTGAAGATCGGGGAGGCTGGTTCCAGTTGGCTGAGCCTGGGAGGCAGGCCCTACCGAGGCTGGGCCCAACTGCTCTGGGGGAGGTCTGGGAGCCAGGGTCCTGGCCCAAGCCTGAACTGCTGGGGCTGCGGGACATGGTTTGGGGGTCCCCTTCCATTAAGTCTTCTATTTTCATGTGTTAGGAAAATCTAGCCTTTCGCCCCTGTATTTCTCATCTGCTACTCACGCAGAACTGCATTCTGACACTTCTGGTCACCAAATACTGTTGATTTTTCCCTACACTGAGCAATTCTGTGACACCAGCTGGGAGTCTTATAATTTAACTCAATTCTTTTTTTTTTTTTTTTTTAGTTTATTTCTTTTGAAAGAGAGAGAGTGAGCGCAGGAGTAGGGGAGGGAGAGAGAGAGAGAGAGAGAAGGAGGCAGAAGATCTAAAACAGGCTCTATGCTGACAGCCATGAATCCCATGCTGGGCTGGAACTTACCAACCGTGAGATCATGACCTGAGCCGAAGTCCCATGCTTAACTAACTGAGCCATCCAGGCACCCCAATCCAAGTAAATTCTGACACTGTCTTCCTGGAGATGGTATCAGATCCCACAGATTAAGTTCCATAAGACTGCCCCCTCCTTCAGATGCTAATCATTACCTGTGCTTCTGACCAGTTGGCTATAAATCTGAGTTTCCCACGGTCCCCTCCTCAGGTTTGATGGATTTGTTAGAATGTGTCTGAGAACTCAGGAAAACAGTGTACTTACTGTTTCCCAGCTTATTATAAAAGGATTTGATAAAAGACACAGATGAATCCAGATGGAAGGGATGTGTAGGGTAAGGGGCGTGGGAAGGGGCATGGGAAGGGGCGCGGAGCCACCATGCCGCTTCTAGGCGCATCACTCTCCCTGACCTTCCACGTGTATATCAACCTGAAAGTTCTCTGGAGCCCAACACTGCTGGGATTTTATGGAGGCTTCCTCATGTAGGCACGATCAGTGATTAACTCCAGATCTAACAGAATGATGTGGGTGATTCTTATTTATTTTGAAAAATAATTTAATTATTTTAGATAGGTAAAAAGACATGGTAAATTCTGTTGGGCTCTCTTGGATTGCTTTTCCTAGGGGAGCCAGCTGCCACATTGTAAGGACACTCAAGCAGCCTATGGAGGGGTCCACAGGTGAAGAACTGAGGCATCCTGCCAACAGCCACACAGGGAGCCATCTTGGAAGCTTTTAGCCCTAGGCAACCCTTCAGATGACTAGACCCATGGCTGATACCTTGACGGCAACCTTTCGAAAGACCCACACTAGACTATCTAGCTAACTGCTTCATTGATAGCTGACCCACAAAAGGCGGTGGAATAATATTGTTCGATGCCACTAAGTTTTGTGATAGCTTGTTACACAGCAATAAATGACTCATGTAATCACCTAAGCCCTGCTCCAACCAATGCAGGAACTTTATGAAGAAACGGACTCCTGGAGGTTATATAATTATTCTAGGTCTATGGTAGGCAGCCTAATGGTCCCTCAAAGATGCCTATGTCCTAATCCCTGCAACCTGTGAGTTTGTTAGGTTAGGTGAATTAAAGTTTCAGATGGAATTACGGCTGCTAGTCCCTCACTTTTAAATAGCGAGGTTATTTTGGGTTATCCAGGTAGGTCCTGGATAAGGTCCTAAAAGGGAAGCAGAAGGGATGAGTCAGAGGAAGATGTGACTATAGAAGAATGCCAGAGCATTGGCTTTAGGGATGGAGGAGAGGGGCCATGTGCCAAGGACTGTGGGCAGCGTGTGGAAGCTGGAAAAGGCAAGGGGACTGTCTTCATCATCTTCAGCTGCTGTAACAAAAATATCATAGACCAGGAGTGCTTATGAACAACAGAAATGTATTTCTCCTGCTTCTGGAGGCTGGGAATCCAAGACTGAGCTGCCAGAATGTTCAGTGTCTGACGAGAACCCATTTCCTGGTTCATAGATAGTTGTCATCTTGCGGTGTCCTCACATGGTGGAAGGAGTGGGTCAGGGGGCTTCACCCTCAAGACCTAATCAAGTCACCTCCAAAGGCCCCCATCACATTAGTGGTTAGGATTTCACCCTGTGCATTTTGGGGGAACACAGCATTCAGTGTACAGCAGAAATGGATTTTCCTTTGAGCTTCCGGGAACGAACACAGCACTGCCACCATCTGCATTTTAGTCCAGCAAGACTTCCAGCCCACAGGACTGTTGAGACTTCCAGCCCACAGGACTGTAAGATAGCAAATGTGTGTTGTTTTAAGCTCCCAAGGGTGTGGTAATTTGCAGCCATAAGAAACTACTACGAAGTCACATAGCCAGGGGGCGCCTGGGTGGCTCAGCGGGTTAAGCATCGGACTTTGACTCAGGTCATGATCTAGTGGTTTGTGGGTTCGAGCCTGGCGTCGGGTTCTCCGCAGACAGCTCAGAACCTGGAGCCTGCTTCGGATTCTGTGTCTCCCACTCCCCAGCTATTTCTCTGTGTCTCTCTCGAAAATGAACATTAAAATACCCCCCAAAAACCAAAGTTACACAGCCAGAAAGTGGCAGAACCAGGATTCAAGTCTGGTCTGTCTAACCTGGAGCCCACCCACATACTGCACAGACTTCCCTTTTCTGCCGCAGGAGGAGCTCGCAAACCTAATGACTGAATTACGTGGGCTGGAAGCGTGGCAGCTGTTTTGTGGGGAGAGACCAGGGGGGCTAATCTGGCTGCAGGAACGTGTGGCTATGACACATGTCAGATCTGTTAAATTAATTCAACAAGGAAGCTGTGAGACTCATGTCTCTAATGCTATGGCGGCCTGTGTAGGAGAAACAAAATCTAAGCCTGTAAATGTCCCAGGATTAAGAAATCAAAATGCAGGGGCACCTGGGTGGCTCGGCTGGTTGAGCGTCTGACTTCGCCTCAGGTCATGATCTCACAGATCGTGGGTTCAAGCCCCAAATCGGGGTCTGTGCTGACCGTGTGGAGCCTGCTTGGGGTTCTTTCTGCTCCTCCCCATCTGTGCTCTCTCTCTGAAAATAAATAAATAAACTTAAAAAAAATCAAAATGCTAAGAACAACCAATCACAAACAGCCAACGAGGCTTTAAGCTACACTCAGAGAATTTCCTTTCTTTGCTTCTATACTTTCTCTATATGTCTTTCCCGTGACTCTGACCAGCTGAGTACTCCTAACCACTTCTAGTTTGGCGCTGCCCAATTTGAGTTGAGTTTTGCTCAAATAGACTCAAAAATATTAATAAGCCTCAGTGTATCTTATAACAGACCCTAACAGTATTGTACTATCTCCCTCAAAGTGGATAGTCACACTGTTTAAAATTTATGTATATATATATATATATACTTAATGTTTGTTTGTTTTTGAGAGATAGAGCATGAGCAGGGGAGGGGCAGAGAGGGGGGAAACACAGAATCCGAAGCAGGCTCCAGGCTCTGAGCTGTTGGCACATAGCCTGACTCAGGCTCGAACTCATGAGCTGTGAGATCATGACCTGAGCCTAAGTCAAACACTTAACCGACTGAGCCACCCAGGCACCCTGGACAGTCACACTTTTTCCTCCTGTGGGAAGGTATCTGAAATTTGCTCATTTGGCATATACATATATGTATGTATATATGTATTTTATCTATCTATCTATCTATCTATCTATCTATCTATCAATTTTTTTGTAAGTAGGCCTCATGCCCAGTATGGAGCTCAATGCCAGGCTTGAACTCACAACCTTGATATCATGATTTGAGCTGAGATCAAGAGTTGGACGCTCAACTGATTGAGCCACCCAGGTGCCCCAGTCAGCATACATTCTTGAATGCCTGTGATGTGCAAGCATTAAAGTGTATTCTATAAGGATATAATGGTGGCCATGATAGACATGAAAGTTTCTTGCCCACATGGAGGTTGCTATCTGGTGAGGAAGAGAAAGGCTAATTTTCCCAATAACTCTACCATGATCACCAGCCCCACTTTGCAATCAAGGAGGCTATTGCCGAGAGGTTATAGGCCATGTCGATGGCCTTGTTGCTGTTGAGTGAAGAGCAGCAGAGGGTTTTGACCCCATAGTCTAATTCCTGAGCCCAGGCCTTAGTGCTTCTCTGAAGAAAGGCCTACTCGTTGCTTGCTTGTGTTGCAGAATTCCGGCTGGTACCTGCAGCAAGGGCGGAAGAAAGTGAGCCTGGTAGTGAAGTATTGGAAACCAGATAAGGCCCAGGGCAGTTGGGCCCTTGAAAAAAAGAAAGCAACCAGGAAACTATAATTCTGTCCAGATGTCAGAGTCTTATATTATGTCAACATGGAAAAGTAGGCTGTAAGAGAAACTTTGATGCTATTAAAAGACGTTCATGGGATATTGTTAAATGGAAAAATGAGGTTGCAAAGCAGTCTACCTTATAAGCCTCTTTCTGCTTTTTTGGGTAAAAAAATGTACATATAGGGATTTTTAAAAAGCTGTATAAATATACTTCAATGTGTTGACTAGAGAGTAACTAGGTTATGGATATAGAGGTGCCAGGTTTAGCAAATAAAGAAATAGGACATCCAGTTAAATTTGAATTTCAGATAAACTGAGAATTTTTAGAACAAGCAAGGCCCACGCAATTATTCGTTGTTTATCTGAAATCCAAATTTAACGGGATGCCCTTTTTTTTTAATCCGCCAACTCTATGGGTGGGATTTTGTTTACTCGTGTGTTTCATATGAAATATACATTACTTTTGAAATAAAAGGGGAAATCAATCAAAGTCCTGCCTTGGTAAGAAGGATTAGTTAGAGGCGCGCGGGGATTCCTGCACTCTCAAGGGCCAAGGGCTTGAGCGGCGACTCCCAGCGCGGACAGAGCGACTGTGACCACCAGGTGGCGCTGTCGGGCCGCGGTTCCGGAGGTCTGGGCTCTCAGAGCCCCGGGAATGGCAAAACTCAACCTTGCTTCGTCTGATCCAGGTGTTTTTCGAATCCAGGTGGCCCTGAGGCGTCCCCAGGGTCTCAGGGCCAAAAGAGGTTTCAGGAAGAGCTGGGTGCAAAGTTGGAGCTGCCCCCAAATCACACCCCTCGCCTCCCCGCCCCCTCCCCTCCTCCCCCCGCCCAGAACCGCTGTTGACTGCGTGGATGGATCCTCGAACTGAACCGAGATAACCGCCACCTGCCTCCTCCTGTGTGCCCTGCTCCCTTTCCTCCACCTTGACCCCAGGCATCTCTCATTGACTCAGCGCCCATGCCTCTGAGGACGCAGTCCTTGCCCTGGGACCCTCAACTGTGGGAAGACTCCAGGAGAGAGGAGAGGAGGCGACTCTGCCGCTCAGAGAAGGGCGGGTCTAGTCCCCAAGCAGAGAGAAATTAAAGGCTATTTTGGCGCATGTGCAGAGATGCTCAGAGATTGTAAACGGCTGGCTAGCGGAGCTTAAACCCACACCTTGGCATAGCATGTGTTGAACAAAAAAGTTTAGGAAATGTTTTTCATCCAATGAACAGTTACTCTGAGACGCTCTTTGTGTGGGTTGCTGGGCTGGGTTCTGGGGATGGGATCCCCACTCTCCTGGAGAGTCTCTTTCTGTAGGAGAGAGACAAACAACAAACAGAACAATACTATTATTTCACATGATGTTAAGCTCTAAAAGAAAATTAAGCAAGGTAATGGGCTCCTAATTAATCCTAATCTTGTTTCCTGCTGGTCTAGGCTGGCAAGGACGCAGTGGGGAGGAGGGGGCAGGGAGAGCCACCCACATAGCCAACGACCCTTGATTCCATCTAGAGGGACTCTTGGGGAGAATAGAATTCTGGGAGCTGCCAAAGTTTTGGGAACTGCTTGGCTGGAAAGAAAGGTCCAGAAAAGAGGAGTTCAAGTACCTAGACCTCTTTGTGTAGAACAGGGCAGGGGAGAGCTTCAGGGTCAGCCCAGCCTGAAAGGGAGAGGCAGAGAGAATGAGGGAGAACCCGAATCCTCAGCGATCCCCAGAAGGCCTTGACGGGACAGGTGTTGGGGAGTGTGATGGTTAATTTTATGTGTGAGCTTGGCTGGGCCATGGCGCCCATATATTTGGTCAAATATTCGAGATGTTTCTATGAATGTATTTTAAAGATAGGCTTAACATTTAAATCAGTAGACTTGAGGGGCGCCTGGGTGGCTCAGTCGGTTGAGCATCTGATCTGACTTCAGCTCAGGTCATGATCTCACGGTTCGTGGGTTCGAGCCCTGCAGCAGGCTCTGTGCTGACAGCTAGCTCAGGGCCTGGAGTCTGCTTTGGATTCTGTGTCTCCCTCTCTCTCTCTGACCCTCCCCTGCTCATGCTGTCTCTATCTCTCTCTCAAAAATAAATAAAATATTTAAAAAAAATCAGTAGACTTGAGTAAAGCAGACTGTTCTCCATAATGTGGGCGGGCCCCATCCAATCAGTTGACTGACCTGCCCCGAGAGAGGGGGAATTTGTCAGCAGAATGCCTTTGGGCTCAAACTGCAGCATCAGCTCTTCCCTGGGTCTCCGGCTTACCCTGCAGATTTGGGATTTGCCAGTCTCCAGAATTATGTGCGCTAATCCCTCAAAACAAATCTCTCCCTCTCTCTCCCCGCCTCTTGTTGGTGCTGTTTCGCTGGAGAACTCTGACTGATACAGGGAGAGCCACAGGGCCCTGACTGAGATCAGCAGACCCGAGAATCCTCTGAGACAGTCAACATTTGATGAGCCTTCACTATGTGCCGAGCTCTGTGTCAGGCACCGAGCACAGTGGCTCTCTGGACATGACTGCCACCTGAAACTCCAGAATTGGATGGGTTGGCCTTTGTTGTCCCCGTTGCGGCTTTGGGTAGGTATTTGCCCCCGAGGAAAGATGCTGGACCTGGGCTATGAGCTGAGAAAGCCCTCTATTCACTGCTCACCCCAGAATTCCTCTCGATGGGAGCAATCTCCATTTGGGAAAATAGCTGAGAGTCATTAGGATTAGTGAGACTCACAGGATGCTCACGTTCTCCCCCCTCCTCCCTGCATTGCCTCAGTGACTTCATCCGGTACCTGCTCTGTCCAGCCTTGTACAGGCTGCTCTTTGGCCCACTCAAGACGAGACCATTTCTTTCTGTTCTCAGGGAGCCTGGGTCAGGGTGGCTCATTCATGAGAAGACTAATACGCCGTGAGCTGCCATGCACATGCCCATAATTTAGGAAAGCCAACTATGAAATATGGAAAGGAAAAAACAAAAGAGAAAAATCCCTCTTCCCTCCTCCCACCTCCGTTTTCAAACTAGATCCGTTCCAGGGCAAGGAATAGCCCACCTACTGAGCAAGAGAACAAATTGATTTTTTCCTTTAGAGCTTCAGGGTCTGGCTCTTGGCGGTTTAAAGGTGATCTCTGAGAATGATTTTGGCTAAAGGAATTTTAGCTTTTTATATTGACCTTTGAACGTCTTGCTAATGCACCCCCCGCCCCCACCCTGAGGAAATCTGGGACTTCACAGAATGGGTCCAGGGCTAGCACGCCAAAGCCATTAGCAGGGTTCATTGCCAAATGAGTTTTCTCAGAAGCCTGGGTCCCGCATAAAGTGGGCAGCCAGCAAATGCTTGTCCAGGGGTTCAAACAAGATCAAGGCCCAAGGCCATAGAGTCCCCTGGAGGATGAGATAGCTAGGCCCTGGGGTGGCCTGCAAAGGGGAGGCTTGAAAACAGGCCCTGAAGAGGGGATATCATTTGCATAGCTGAGAATGGCTTTGGGGCCTATCAGCATTTCCCAGAATGCCTTCTGTTTTCTTCTTGAGAAGTGGTGAGAGCCCAAGGGAGTGATGGGTTTCTCAGTGCAGTTCTAATATGAGTGGCCCTGACCACAAGCTGCCAGTACCACGCTAGAAAGAGAGAGAGCGTAACCGCTGCCTCCCAACCCCTAGGTTCTCTGAGAGCCTCATCCTGTAGTGGGCTGAACGGTGGCCCCCCAAAATATATGTCCACATTATAATTCATGGGACCTGCGAATGTGACCTTATTTGGAGAAAGGGTCTTTGCAGGCATAGTTGAGGATCTTGAAATGAAGAGATCTATGCGATCATCACTCGGATGGGCCCTGAATCCAACGACAAGTGTCCTTCCGAGAGACACACAGGGAAGAGGCCATGCAGACAGAAGAAGAGAAAGCCATGTGGACGCGGGAGCAGAGACTGGAGTGATGTAGCCACAAGCCAGGAAAGGCCCGGAGCCACCAGAAGCTGGAAGACGCAGGAACAGAATGTTCCCTAGAGCTTCCAGAGGGAGTGTGGCCCTGCCGACACCTTGATTTTGGACTCGCAGCCATGGGAGCGGCAAGACAATAAGTTTCTGTTGTTTTGAGCCAAAAAGTTTATGCTAATTTGTTGCAGGAGCCCCAGGAGACACATACACATTGCAACCCACAGTTTCTACTAATTCCTGGGGGCTTGCACCCCATGACTCCTCTTCTGTACCACCATTTGGCCACCACCATCTAGCCAGTTATACGAATCAGAACCCCTGAGAGTGTCCCTCCACGCCCTCTTCCTTATCATCCCCCAAATCCATCCCAGCCCCAGATTGTATTTCCTGCTTGTCACTGAAATGTCACCTCAGCAGTTTCTCCCCTTATCAGCTTGTGTTGGCACCTTGTTCCTCTCCTTTGTGGCTCTTTTCATGGTTGCAATTTGCCTTGAGAACAGAAACCATGGCTGTGTGTTCTTCAGGGCATCCCTAGTGCCCCAAACAGCGCCTGATGCTCAAGAAATACCTGTCAAATGGTTGAATAGGTGAGGGCATGAATGGACAAATGCTGGTTTATTTTTAGTTTTTAATTTTTTAAATAGTTGATTGTCAGGTTGGTTTCCATATAACACCCAGTGCTCATTCCCACAAGNGACAAATGCTGTTCTGAGCCAGGGTGGTGCTGGAAAGAAATAGAAGGCTTCCCCAGCAGATTCCAAGGTCCACTTAGGAATAGCCCCAGGTGTCCTAGAAGATAAGATGGGGGAGGCAAGGTAGGTAGACCCCCCTCCTCCCCCACCTGAGCACAGGGCTAGAACCAGCCAGAAGACTCACAGGTCCTGGAACCTGCTGCGGGCGTGGTATCCTCATCTCGGGGCTCTGGGTAGTGGGAGACGCCTTCTGTCTACCCGTATGGTGTTTGCCAGTGTCTTTGCCATTCATTATACTTTTCCAAAGGGTGTTGGGTTCAGAGTGTCTGTAAATGGTGGAAGTTTTACCAGAGGCTGAATCGGGGAAGGGGGCTCAAGGAAAATGAGAGGCACACCCTTCCCGCTGCCTTTAGAAAGAATTAAAAGGAGGGTTAGGCTAGTATAATGCAGGGAGCTCTTCTAAAAGTCCCGTGTGGATGGCAGCTGGCTCATTACAAAGTGCTCTGTCCACCCTGCAGTTGCCTCCATCCCCACATTTTATTCTGACGTTGTCAAACCTACCGAAAAGTTGAAAAAGAGAGTACATTAAATACCCCTACACCTTCCTCTAGATTCTCCAACTGTTAACATTTTATCATTTTTGCTTTCTGTTTCTCTCCCCCTTTCTGTGTTGCTTACTTTTATTTTGCTGAACAATTTGAAAGCAAGTTGCTGATATCTCGATGCTTCACTTCTAAGTATCTCCACATCTCCTAAAAAGGATGTTCTGCCACAAAACCACGATACTATTTTCACAACCATAATAGCATCCAGTAGACCATCTGTATTCAAATCTCTCCAATTGCCCCCCCCCACATATCCCCCACATGTCTTTTAAAGCTGGATGTTTTCCAGAATGAAGTCGAGGTTCACGTGTGATACTTGGTTATGTCTCTTTAGTCTCTCAGGATCTAACACCGTCTGTCACCTTTTGATTGTTGCCATTGCTATTTGTTTGTGTTTTTGTAACATTGGCTTTTTGGAAGAGTCCTGGCCACTTGGCTTTGTAGGACATCCCATGTGCTGGATTCATCTGGTGGTTTACTCATGGCTAGATTCGGGTTTAATATGCTTGGCTAGCTCTTAGTGTATACTTGTATCGCGTCAGAGGGCAGATAACGTCAAGTGGTGCCTTCTTGGTGATGCTGAGTGGCATTCTCCATTCTTTCCTTTGTGATTAGTAGGTAATTTGTGGGATCCTCACGTGGTCCTGGCATCAAGGGAGTATCCCGTTCACCTAATAGTTCCTGGCAATCACGGATGGGGCTTGCCTGCATCCAGTATTGCAACGGAGGTTGCAAAGTGGTGGTTTTTCATTCATTTATTCCTTCCACATTTACTAGCTGGAATTTACTCCATCTTCCCCGCCCCCCTAAAAATCACTGTAGATCTATGGATTTTAAAAAATGTGTTATATAGGGTGGTTGGCTGGCTTAGTCGGTAGAGCACACGCGTGACTCTTAATCTGAGGGCTGTGAGTTCGAGCCTCACGTTGGGCATGGAGCCTACTTAAACAATGGGTTATAACCTGATACTATTGTTAATCCATTTCGGTGTTCACATAATCCCATGCTGAGCAGTGGGGAGTTGCGTAGGTCAGTTCCTGTGTCCTTTTGACATGATCACATTTAATCTTTGGCACCACAAGATATACTGGGCTCACGCTGTACATGTTTAGCCCCAGAGCTAGAATTAACCTTTTCTTCGAGGAGTCCTGGCTCCCTTCTTGGTGGATGACAGCCAGCTAGAACACAAGAGCACAGGGCTATATTATATACATAACATGTTCATTGCTACAGGAGTGCCTGTTAATAAACAGAACTTGGAAATTCATTTTTAAAACAATCATGAGTTCAAACTGATATTTCCAAATTTAACATTGCAGGGTTTTTCTTTAACTTCTTTTACTTACTACTAGTGTTTTTTTTTCCTCTTACAGTCAAATGTGTTATTTCCTTAATACTATATTATGCATAAAAGAGTTTCAGAATTACAAGACCAATGTTACTACTCATAGAACGCCTACTAAGTAAAGCATAAGATTCTTTTTTTTACAGTTGGTTTTGTTCTTAGAACAGATCCCATTAGGGATGTACCGAGTACTCGAATTCGTTCCTTGCTCTGTTATCAGTCTGATATAGTATCAGTTTGTTCTGTTCGTGTTCGCACTCTATGGTAGGGTTTGCCTTGTCCCATCCTTGCAAAATTTAATTTTGGTTTTTGCCTACATAAGACATTTATATGGTTCAAAGTTAAAATGATAGAGAAAGGTGTATAAGAGAAGTCTCACCACCCTGTCTGTGCCTTCTATACTGTTCCTCCCACTGACACCATTAACCCTTTTCATTAGTTTCTGTTATACTTCCTGTGTTTCTTTTCATGAAAATAACACACACGTATTCTCATTTTCTCTGGTTTCTTATACAAAGACAGTAGGGTCTATTTCCTCTTTTTCACATTACCCTGAACTTTGTCACACATTTAAATAGACCTCTGGGGCTCACTTTCGTTTCCTCTTGTTTTAGAATGTTCTGACTTCACATGGAATCCATTCAGTGTTGGTTTTTGTCAATCAATGCTGAGCATTAGGGAGGTCCCTCTGATGCCCTTGACACCAGGGCATTGGGATTATCTAAGTGCTCCTGGGGCTTGCATGACCTCCAGATTCTGAGAGTAGCAGGAAAGCAATAGGCACAAATTGGGGTGAAGGTCACGCAGCGGGCTGACCTCTCCTGTCCCGGCATCCAGGCCTCCAGCGGCTCGTGGGATGTGGGTGGCTTTGGAGATGGGGGGATTGGGGTTGACCCTGGAGGATTAAGAAATGTTGCAAGGAGAGAAGCAGTGCCTGTGACAAACACCTGCCTCCGTCAAAGCACATGCCTAAAAAATGTTGAGATAAAATTCATGCCCCATAAAGCCCAACACTATTCTAAAGGGTCTATTTAGTGGCTTTCAGTACATTTTCACAAAGTTGTATAACCACATTTTCATCACCTCAAAAGGAAACCTCACACCCTTAAAGCAGGTCACTCCCCATGTCCTCTTTCCCCAAGCCCTTGGTAATCAGAAGCTGCTTTCTGTCTTTATGGAGTTGCCCATTCTTGACATTTCATATAAATGGAATCATACAGATGTGCTCTTTATGTCTGGCTCCTTTCACTTGGCTTAATGTTTTCAAGGTTTGTCTGTGTTGCAAATGTATCAGCATTTCATCCCCTCTTGTGACTTCACATTCCATAGTGCGGCTGTCCCCCAGCCTGCTTACCCATCTATCAGCTGACAAAGGGCTGGGCTGATTCCACCTTTTGGCCACTATGGACGAAATTGCCCCGAGCATTCTTACACAAATCTTAAACAAACTGGAACACCTGTTTTCTATTCATATGGCCGTATCCTGAGGGGTGTAATTGCTGGGCCATATGGCACCTCTGTGTGTTTCACCCTCGGAGGAGCCACCGAACTGTTTTCCGCAGCAGCTGCACCTGTTTACGTTCTCACCAGTGATGCGTAAGCGTTCCCATTTTCTCCACACCGTTGCCAATACTTTTTATTTTCTGTGTTTTGGATGATAGCCGTCCTAGTGGGTGTGAAGTGGTCTAAGCATATACTTTTGTCGCACATTATGTGCTCTCATGATGCTGCCCTTTGGTATCATGAGGCTGCCTGAGGCTTCCGTTTCCCAGTAAGATCAGTCCTTGCTGTCTTTTAAGTTGATGATTCCAGGGATGCATGGCCATAGGAGAGGAATCCTGGTACATATTAAGCATGATGTTAGCTGGACATTCGCAAGAAACCTCAAATAAACCAAATTTTTTACTGCATAAAGTCATACTCACAATGTATTATGGGAATACAGAAACACAGAAGTGGTATTTTTAACTTCAGGGGAGGGGTGTGAAATACTTAATGAGACAGGTGACCTTTTGGACTGTTTTTCAATCTGGCCCAGGCTTGTGGTGTCCAGGCAGCCTGACAAAACCACATGAACGGGGAGAGTAACACTTCTCAGGATCAGTGTCCCCTTCCCGCCAGGGGAATTTTCCAGCCAGACGCCTTACTGTTTAGGGTCTTAGCGGCAGGAGGCCAGGCCCTAGGGCTGGGGGACCCCAGTGAGTCAGAGCTCCGAGACCCGGGAGGGTGAGAATTACCACTTCCTGTATGTGAAAAACACTAAGAGGAATGTCACTTCCCACCAAGACCAAGAAATAAATCAGATTCTTTCTCGAAGCCTCAGCCTCAAGCGCCCCCCAAACTCCTGCACATCCAACGGGTTTAAAGAGGGGAGGTTCAAGGTAATTTTTCTTGTGGCTGTTAATGATTTTAATTACAGTTATTTTTCAGGGTTGCCAGCCAAGCAGATGTTAATAACATCCATTCAGTAATCGAGGTTTAAAGTAACCCTCACGCCAAATAAAGGACCAGGAAAGTGTGAAAGTGGAAAAACTCCACCTAAAGGGTCAGGAAAGACTGGGCAGCTGAGAAGCGTATTTGGGGGCGACTACCTTGGAGAATGGGATGTGATTGAGATGGAAGAAGAAAGAGGAAGGGTAGGATAGAAGCAGCAAGGAAAGGTGTGTCCCCCCCACACAAACTGACAAAGTCAGAGTTTCAAAGTAGAAGGGATTTCTAGAATAAAACCACAATCTGAAATTTATCTAAAAATTATTGTGGCAATTTTATTTTAAAAGTCTCATGGCCATGGGGCACTTGGGTGGCTCCGTCGGGAAAGCATCTGACTCTTGACTTCAGCTCAGGTCATGATAGGGAGTATTGGGATCGAGCCCCCCGTCGGGCTCTGTGCCGAGTGTGGAGCCTGCTTGGGATTCTCTCTGTCTGCCTCTGTCCTTCTTCCCCACTCGCGTGTTCCCTCTCTCTAAAATAGAAAAAAAAAAATAAAATTTTCATGGCCAAATTTTAAATGTTTGAGGTTATAAAACAGGAATGGTTATTTCTTGACATTGTTAATTGGGAGATCCTTAGTTACTCTACTGAATATTTTCCAGACTAGAAAGACACTCACTTTCAACCAAGGTAGGTGGATATTTTTCAGCTGAGGTCAGAGCAGGATATTTGGGGGGCACCTGGGCTACCCAGGACAGCCAGGTTTCCCTTTGGGGTCTAGGTCTAGTGTTTTTAAAAACATCTACTTCCACAATCCAAAGTGTCCCAGCTTGGACAATAATTTATATGGTTACCCTGTTTATCATGAATCATTATTATTATTAATTTGAAAAATTGTGGCAGAATCTATATAACATAAAAATTTACCATTTTAGGGGTCCCTGGGTGGCTCAGCCAGTTAAGCGTCCAACTTCGGCTCAGATCATGATCTCACAGTTCGTGAGTTTGAGCCCCACGTCAGGCTCTGTGCTGACAGCTCAGAGCCTGGAGCCTGCTTCGGATTCTGTGTCTCCCTCTCTCTCTGCCCCTCCCCCGCTCATGCTCTGTCCCTCAAAAATTAATAAAACGTTAAAAAAATTTTAATTTACCGTTTTAACCATTATTAGGGGTCCAGTTCGATGGCATTAAATACATTTTGGTTGTTGTGAACCATCACTAGTATCCATTTCCAGAACCTTTTTCTCCCTGCAAACTCTGAACTCGTTAAACATGAATTCCCATTCCTTCCTCCACGCCCAGGCCCCCGCCACCGCCATTCTACATCCTGTAGCTGTGAATCTGACTACTCTAGGGACCTCATGTAACTGTAATTGTGCTGTGTTTGTCGTTTTTGTGACTGCCTTATTTCACTTAGTATAATATTTTCAAGATTCATCCATATTGTAGTATATGTCAGAATTTTCTTCCTTTTTAAAGACTAGATAATTTTTCATTGTCTATATATACCCTCACTTTGTTTATCCATTCATCTATAGATGGACAATCAGGTTGCTTTTATCTTTTGGCTATCGTGAGTAATCCTGCTATAAACATGGGTGTACAAATATCTCTTGTGTCTCTGTTTTCAATTCTTTTGTTTTATTAGAGATTTATTTTATTTTCCATTTGTTTAGAGCACGAGTGGGGGTTGGGGCAGAGAGAGAGGGAGAGAGAGAATCCCAAGCAGACCCTACGCTCAGTGTGGAGCCCGATGCAGGGCTCAAACCCACGATCCTGGGGTTATGATCTGAGCCGAAATCAAGAGTCTGACGCTCAACTGACTTAGCCACTTCGATGTCCCTCAATTCTTTTCGATTCCAGAAATGGAATTGATGGGCCATATGGGAATCCTAGTTTTGATTCTTGGAGGCACCGCCATACCGTTTCCGAAAGGGGCAGCACCGCTTTACATTCCCACCAGTAGCACAAAGGGTTCCCCTTTCTCCGCACCCTCCTCAACACTTGTTATTTTCTGTTAATTAATTGATTTATAAAGCCATTCTAATTTTTCTCACTGTGATTTTTTTCTTCTTTTAAAAAAGTTTTTAAACTTTAATTCCAATATAGTTAACATGCAAGGTTATATTAGTTTCAGGTGTATAATATAGCGATTCAACAATTCTCTTTTTTTTTAATGTTTTATTTATTTCTGAATGAGAGAGACAGCGTGAGCAGGGGAGGGTCAGAGAGAGAGGGAGATACAGATTCTGAAGAAGGCTCCAGGCTTTGAGCTAGCTGTCAGCACAGAGCCTGAAACGGGGCTCAAACCCGTGAACCTTGAGATCATGACCTGAGCTGAAGTCAGATGCTTAACCGACTGAGCCACCCAGGCGGCCAGTGATTCAACAGTTCTATACATTGCTCAGTGCTCGTTGTGAGAAGCATATTCTTAATTCCCTTCACCTACTTCACTCATCCCCAACCAACCTCCCCTCTGGTAACCCATTGTTCTCTATACTTAAGAGTGTGTTTCTTGGTTTGTCTCTGTCTCTATTTTCCCGTTGCTCATTTTTTTTCTTTTTAAAAACATGTTTATTTATTTAATAAATACATATATAGAGAGAGCACACGGGGGAAGAGGCAGAGAGAGAGAGAGAGTGAGAGAGAGAGAGAGAGAGAGAGAGAATCCCAAGCAGGCTCCATGCTGACAGCATGGGGCTGGATCCCACAAACAAGAGCATAACCTGAGCCAAAATCAAGAATCAGATGCTTAACCGACTGTGCCACCCAAATGCCTTTTGTCTGGTTTCTTAGATTCCACGTATGAGTGAACTCATATGGTATTTGTCTTACTCTGACTGACTTATTTCATTTAGCATTATACTCTCTAGCTCCATCCATTGTGTTGTGAATGGCAAGGTCTCATTCTTTATTGTGGCTGAATAATATTCCATTGTATACATATTATATATACCACATCTTCTTTATCCATTCATCTATTGATGAACACTTGAGCTGCTTCTATAATTTGGCTGTTGTAGTAATGCTGCAATAAACATAGGGGTGCATGTATCCTTTTGAATTAGTGTTTTTGTATTCTTTGGGTAAATACCCAGTGGTGCAACTGTTGGTTTGTAGGGTAGTTCTATTTGTAATTTTTTTGAGGAACCTCCATACTGTTTTCCACAGTGGCTGCACCAGTTTGCATTCCCACCAACAGTGTGCGAGAGTAGCTTTCTCTCCACATTGTCACCAACCCTTGGTTTCTTGAGTTTTTGATTTTAGCCATTCTGACAGGTGTGAGGTGATATCTCATTGTAGTTTTGATTTGCATTTCCCTGTTAGTGATGAAGAGCATCTTTTCATGTGTCTGTTAGCCCTCTGTATGTCTTCTGTGGAGTCAGTGTGGGGGTTTTTTAAGATCTTATTTTTAAGTAATTTCTATAGCCAAAGTGTAGTTTGATCTCTAAAACCCGAGATCAAGAGTCACGTGCTCTGCCTACTGAACCAGCCTGGTGCCCCTGGACTCACTGTGGTTTTGATTGGAGTTCCTTAATGATTAGTGATTACTCTTCTTTTTCTGGTTTCTCCAGGTAGAAGCTTAGATTATTAATTTAATTTAATTTAATTTTAATTTTTTTAAATGTTTTATTTGTTTCTAGGAGAGAGAGAGACAGCGTGAGCAGGGGAGGGTCAGAGAGAGAGGGAGTCACAGACTCTGAAACAGGCTCCAGGCTCCAAGCTGGCAGTCATGCCATGAACCGTGAGATCATGACCCAAGCGAAGTTGGACGCTTAACCAACTAAGCCACCCAGGCGCCCATTAGATTATTAATTTTAGATCTTTCGTTTTCAATATGTGTATTCAATGCTATAAATTTTTCTCTAATGCTATAAATTTTTCTCTAAGCTATAAATTTTTCTCTCTGCTTTTACTGCATCCCACAAACTTTAAGTTTTAGTTCCATTTTCATTTCAATATTTTCAAAATAATTTCTTGAGACTTCTTTGATCCATATGTCATTTAAAAATGCATTGCTTAGGGGGCACCTGGGTGACTTAGTCGGTTAAACATCCAACTTTGGCTCAGGTCATGATCTCGCGGTTAATGAGTTTGAGCCCTGCATTGGGCTCTGTGCTGACGGCTCAGAGCCTGGAGCCTGCTTCGGATTCTGTGACTCCCTCTCTCTCTGCCCCTCCCCTGCTCATGCTCTGTCTCTCTCTGTCAAAAATGAATTTTAAAAAACATTTAAAAATGTGTTATTTAATCTCTAAACATTTTGGGATTTTGCAGCTATCTTTTTGTTATTGATTTCTAGTTTAATTTCACTGCAGTCTGGTAACATAGTTGATATGATTTCTATTCTTTTAAACTCATTTAGATCTGCCTAATGGCTCAGATGTGGTCTATCTTGGTGAATATTCCATGAGAGCTTGAGGAGAATGTGTATTATGCTGTTGTTGGGTCAAGTGTTCTGTAAATGCCAATTAGATCCAATTGACTGATGGTGCTGTTCAGTTCAACAATATCTTTATTATTTTTCTTTCTGTGTGTCTGTGTGTATCCATGTGGATTCTCTTCTTATGAGGACACCCTAACCCAGTATGACCTCAAATTAGTATAACTAATTACATTTGCAAAAAATCCCATTTCCAAATAAGGTCACATTCTGAGTTTCCTGGTGAGCATGAATTTTGAGGGGACATTATTCAACCCACTACACCTACCACCACATCAACAGACAGTATAATAAAACAGTATAATAAAAGTAGATTACGACTGGGGCACCTGGGTGGCTCGGTTGGCCAAGCGCTGACTCTTCGTTTCGGCTCAGGTCATGATCTCACAGTTTGGTTCGTGAGTTCGAGCCCCGTATTGGACTCTGTGCTGACGGTACGGAGCCTGCTTGGGATTCTCTCCTCTCACTCTACTCTGCTAGCTCTCTCTCTCTCAAAATAAATAAAGAAACTTAAAAATAAGTAGATTATGACTGAGAGCTGCAAGGCACAGACTTTATTTAAGACGAAGTTCTGAGGGAAACCCAAAACAAAAGAGGAGAAAAAAAAATAAAGTTTCCTCTGGAGGAAACTGAAGTCCCTTGCACCGACAACCACAGCAAGCATTAAACATAGCCTAGATCCTCAGCAGATTAACATAACGTCACACTAAAAGCCTAATTCGCTGGGGTTCTGTTATCACATACATCGTAACCAACCTTTGACAAAAAAGTACAAGCCATGCTGAAAGTCAACAAAGTAGTCTGAAGAGACAAGGCAAGCATCAGAACCAGACTCAGATATGACAATGGTTTTGGGATTACCAGACAGGGAATCTAAAATAACTGGGATTAATATGCTAATAGCTGTAAAGGGAAGTGGAGACCGCCTGCAAGAACACATGGCTAAGAAAACCCACCAGAAGCCTGGAGGGCTTGGAATCGGTCTTGTCTCGTTGCTCCTCCCCAAGGGCAGATAAGGCTCTTGGTAAAGCAGTTTCCCTTGATTCAGGCCTTTATTAAAGAGAACGAGATGCTCTGGCTTTTCAAAAACAGTTACATTCTCCCTGAGTGTGTTTGAAAATGGTTACTTTTCCCTCCGGGTGCTTGATGCATGGAGATTTCTTTTCCCATCTTCACAGTGAGAGCCTGGTGGGGGTCCTGGAAGTAAACCCCAGGAAAGTAGTCCAGGAGCTTGAAACTGTCGGGCTACTCCACACTCAGCCTCCAGCCATCCATCAGACCTTTGGAGCTCCTACAGATTGCTGGCTCCGATGGCGACTTCTCTTCCCGGTGAGTCTCCGTTCAGACTTCAGGCTGGTGGTTCACTCTATGACCTCATTTCTCCAACGCATCTAAGAAAAGCTGTTGATGTTCAGTCCATTCATGGTTTTTCTCTTGAGGATGGAAGTAGTTGCCTTCCAAGCTCTTTACATAGAAGAGTTGTCTTGTGGTGGCTTTTTGTTATTCTGAATTGTTCAGTTTTGCATTTTCATTCTATCTTCCTACTAACTCTTCTTTTTATCCTTGGTAAAGACATTTCCCCCCTTTTGCTGAAGACTATAGGGAAACAGACATGGAGTAACAAAAATAAGAAACATGAGAAGGCTATAAAGGCCCAGAATCTTATGAACTTCCTCAGAGGAGGGACTTTGTGGTCTGTGATTCTGACTTCCCCGCTAGAAATTTGTTGAAGCCTCAGTAACTGCTCGTGTATCTGACCTTCAGGATGGTGGCCACCTCTCTAGTTCTGCTGCCAAACATTTCTTTCCTTGGCTTTCTCAAAAAGTGTTTCTTGAGTGTTTCCTTGTCTTGCTGTTACTTTGTAAAGTTTGAGGTCCCCGAGCTCAGTCTCTGTCCTTGATAGCTGCCTGCAGTCTTGAACAAAACCAAGCGGTGAATAGGACTCTGGGAAAATGGACCGTCGGTTGAACTGGATTCTTTCGCCCAGTTGGTTTGGTGTAGAATGAATCACATATGTCACTAAAAGGCCACTTCCCAGCACATAAGCCCAGGCACGTGTTCACGTGTTGCCCCTCTGGGCCTGGCTGTAACAGGGACAGATGGCTACAAGGAAGAGCTTTCCTGAATCTGTCAACTAGAAATTTGCCCAAACCATCAATGCCTGTTCACTGTAGAAAACCTGGGAAATACAGATAAGTATAAAGGAGAAAATAAAGATGGCCCATAATCCCATAGTCGCTATGTTTATTCCTCTGGCCTTTTTATGACACATGGCTAATAGTTGGGGAGAAGGGTGAGGAGTTCTCCAGGAATCAATGAAAATCAAGGACCGCTCCGGCCTGAATTGCTGTATCTGTATAGAACAAAGAATAGCACAGTGGTTTAGGAAAGTGACTGGGCAGGAACTCAGCCTTTTTGCTCAATTGTGTCTGGGTTCCAAATCTCAGGTCTGTCGCTTACTGGATGGATGACCTTGGGCAAGCTGCCTCTCTGTGTTTCAGTGTCCTCATCTGCAAAATGAGACTAATACCAGCTGGCCCCCAGGGTGGTTGGGTGTTAATTAAATGATTCTGTGTACCTAAAGTGCTTTAGACAGTGCTGGGAACAAAGCGCTCAATAAGTAGATCGGTTGGAGGGAGAGAAGCATGAGAAGAAGGAACTGGAAACCGTGTACCGACATTGTGCCTGATTGTACTTCCAGCGGAGAATTTCCTGCTGTTTTAAATGGGATTTATGACCGTTAGAGATCCAGGTTTCAGCTTGTTTTCACGGAGGAACGCCAGCTAATACATAGCGAAGGAATAATAGAATTGGATAATCACCATTCTGCAAAGACACCCATTATGACAGATTCAGTCAATGGCATCAACAGATGCTAAAGCCATTGAGTGAAGCGCTGTTGGGTACAGGATGGTCATAAGGCACCAAAGTATCACTTAGCAGATTGTGTATCAACAACAGTGGGGAGTTCTCTCAGACTTCACCTTAATGAAATGATCAACATTAGATTCATAAATAATGGGACAGACTAACATTATGTGCCTCCTGATGTGCTCTATTAGGAAAGGGCACAACCTCACCTCAGTAGCATCTTGCCCCAAATAACTACTCCCAATTACATCACGAGGAAGCAATTGGGCAACAGAGATTGAAGGATAGTCTGTGAGACTCTTAATGAATGTCGATGTCATGAAAGACCAAAAAAGGTAGAAGGACAGCTTTACATGAAATCCCATTAAACAGTGTATGCACCTTGATTGGATGCAACATGGTAATTTTTTCAAAAAGGATATAAATGACATTTAGGAGCTAATTGGGGAAATTTGAATAAGGGCTGACTATTAAATAATATTATTGTGTGCCTGCTAAATTTCTTGGGTGTGATGATGGTATTTTGGTTATATGAGAGAATGTCCTTCTTTTTTGTAGAATCAAGTGAAGTATTTAGGGATGAAAGTGATCTTATGTCTGCACTTTATTTCCAAAGAGATCAGCAAAAACTGATGTGTGGGTATACACGTGTATGTGTACATATATAAAAATTGGTGACGGGTATCCAAGTATTGATGTTTTTCAACTTTTTTTGCAAGTTTCATATTTAGAAAAATTAAAAGTTTATAATAAAACCCAGTTTCTGGATTAATGTTATGACAAGATTTCCCACTGGCCTAGGGACTGGGCCTCCCTCCTAAGGCAAATTAGAGCATCTGGTGTAAACACCGAGGCATAAACTTTTCTGGTTACATTCTCTTGTGTGTCTTCTTCTTCTTCTTTTTAATGTTTATTTTATTTTCAAGTGACAGAGCATGAGGGGGGAGGGACAGAGAGAGAGGAAGACACTGAATCTGAAGCAGCCTCCAAGTTCTCAGCTGCCAATACAGAGCCCGATGTGGGGCTCAAGCTCATAGACCGAAAGATCATGACCTGAGCCAAAGTCGGACACTCAACCGACTGTGCTACCCAGGTGCCCCTTTCCTGTGCATCTTTTTTATGGACATCTAGTCCATAAAAGATGAAGTCTAATCGTTCTCTACACTTGAATTGTATTTGGTCTTGCTTTACAGTCCCAAGAAGATTTCCACTGAGCTAATTCATAGGCCTGAATAGGGATACTACTAATGTGCTACTATATTTGGAGACTGGGACTGCCTCAAAGAGGCTCAAGAGAGAGTGCAGTGAGAAGCTTATGTTTATATTGTGGAAATTTCACAATTATGTGGGAAGAACAAGGAGTCCGTGACAGCTGCTCTCCTTCCCAAGAACATCGGATCCCCTTGTCACACATGCCCCTCACAATGACTCAGACCTGTTGTCACATCAAGGAAACACAGAAAGTAGGAAGTTAAAATATTTTTTACTGGGTGATCCCTGAAGAAATAACACATAACAGTTAGACTACTAACCACGTGGGTTGGTTTGTATTGTCTTACATAATGTCAGTCGTGGACTATGAATTTCTTTTCTTTGCCGCTCAAAGCAGATGGAGATTATCATTTCGCAGGAAGGATGAATGAGATGGAGTGGCAGCTCTTGGTGACAGAGAAAATTACTATCATGTAGTAAATGGATAAGGATAGTGGAGGGAGTTCAAAAGATGAATCTGTCCCTCGGTGCCACTACCTCAAGGGATGATGGCACATTAGTTTCTTCTTGTCTGTCCCTTCCAATTGTTTGATGACAACTGGTCCTGGGGGCCATGTTAAGGACTCTCGGTTCAGGCAGACAGAGTGCAGTAGCTGACTAGTGATGTTTGTGTTATGGTTTTTAAAAATATTTATTTATTTATTTTGAGAGAGAGACGGGGGCGGGGGCGGGGGAGAGGGAGCCTGAGGAAGGGAGGGACAGAGAGAGAGAATCCCAAGCAGGCTCCACACTTAGCACGGAGCCCCACTTAGGGCTCGATCCCACAACCATGAGATCAAGACCCGAGCTGATCAAGAGTCGGATGGTTAACCGACTGAGCCACACAGGCACCCCCGTGTTATGATTTTTGAAAGACTATCTTGGCTTGCATATCACACTCGCCATCATTGAATTCCCAACACAGACTAAATCAAATGCTTGAAAAATACTAAGGCCTTCAAAAAAAAAAAGCATTTATTGGGGTGCCTGGGTGGCTCAGACCATTAAGCATCTGACTTTGGCTCGGGTCATGATCTTGCAGTTCATGAGTTCAAGCCCCACATTAGGCTCTGTGCTGACAGCTCAGAGCTTGGAGGCTGCTTCAGATTCTATGTCTCCCCCACCTCTCTCTGTCCCTCCCCTGCTCAAGCTCTGTCTCTCAAAAATAAACAAACATTAAAAATAATTTTAAAGAAGTATTTATTAAAGTGATGAATATAGCAATATCTAATATTTGTGAAGCATTTATAATGGGCCAGGCAGTAACCTAAATGCTTTACATGCATTAACTTAGTTGATCCTTACGATTGTTGAGGTAAATACCATTCTTACCATGCTCACACAAGGAACTGAAGCCGTCTTTTTCAGATCTTTGCTTACCAGCTTTTTCTGGCTATTGTATTTCAAATTTCAATCCCCATCTCTCTTCTCTGCTTTCATTGTCTCCTTGGCACCTGGCACCTGCCTGACCTTGTATGTACGTTAGTTAGTTAGTTAGTTAGTTATTGTCTGTCTTCTCTTACTGGAATGTAAGCACCTGGAGGGCTGGGATTTTTATTTGTTGGTTGGTTTGGTTTGATTTGCTTACTGCTATATCTCTAGCACCTTTTCTAAGTCACTGCCTGGCGCTTCATTGGTGCTCAATAAATCGTTGTGGAATGAAAGAATGAGGCTTAGAGTAGTGAAATACCTTAGCCTGAAGGTGACACAGCTACTTGGTGGTGAAAGGTGAGGGGGCAGGGGAGAGTCTCATGGTTAGATTTCTGTTGGGTGATTGAAAAGGATATATGACAAAGAGCCCCAGAGACTACAGAGATTCTGAAATTTACAGATTTTGAGAGGAAATTGGAGAGGGAAGAGCTGGTCTTCAATACAAAGAGGCTTCCAAACTGACAAAGCAGGAGCACCTTGGGTATGAGGGGCTAGGTCGCCCACACTGGGGGGTTTCCATTGAAGAGAGATGAGGCTGGTCACTGCCACCTGCTGGGATGGAAGCAAAGGAAGCTTCCGGGGTGGGGGCACCCAGGGCCATGTGGGTGCCCAGGCTGTTCACACTCACACCCTGTCTCTGAGGATTTTTTTTTTTTTCTCAAGAACAAATAAATTGGGAGGTGTGGACAGTGCACAGAAGTCATTAGGAGGCTTCTACTAATGATGTGGAAAGAAGAGAAATAAGAGTATTGTCTGAAAGCTAGGGGTCAAAATCAACAGATAATGGCTCCTAAGAGCACTAAGCAGAGTTTCCTTTGGGAGACAGAATGGTTCCCCGGGCCAGAATAATGGCTTGGTTGTTATTGTGAAGACACTGAGAAAGGACAACTGTCATGGATGCGCCATTGGCAGCTTCATCTCCTCTCTGTGGGG
>NW_027527429.1:8403026-8407640 GCF_008692635.1 Crocuta crocuta
GCCTGCAGCCTCTCTGGTGCTAAGGGCAGCTACTGTGGACACGATTGTCAGGCTGTGTAGCCATGGTTGGAAATAGTAAAGGCACAGAACTTGCTCAGAAGCCTTCTGGTTATGACTTCACTTCCTGGGGATCTCGGTTCAAGTGGAACGGGGCCTTCTCATCAGAAGCCCTTGGGCCTGCAGCCTTGGGAGGCGTGGTTCTCGGAACTCGCTGAGCCTCCAGGCCTGGAGGACCTGCCTCG
Source organism: Crocuta crocuta (assembly GCF_008692635.1). NCBI lineage: Eukaryota > Metazoa > Chordata > Mammalia > Carnivora > Hyaenidae > Crocuta > Crocuta crocuta. Next base: position 8,403,269 of record NW_027527429.1, read on the forward strand.
GGAATCCCCTGAGGGAAGGTGCCTCCAGGACACCTAGGAGACAGCCAGCCCTCTCTGCTGGTCACGTGTAGATTCAAACTTACCCACGCTCATCGTCTTTGATGAGGTCTGCAATGGGCATATGTGGCCTGGATGTTTCTTACCTCTACGGTTGCCCAGGTGATTTTGCCTTCAATGCCCTCCTTATAGTTCCAGGGACCCAAGATATACAGACTTTTATCAGGTTCTCTTCCCTGATCGCGTCTGTGAACCTGTATCCATTTTCTTTGGCTGCTCTCACAAATGACCACATATTCAGTGGTTTGAAACACCACAGATTTATTTTATTACAGCTCTGCAGGTTAGAAGTCTGACATAGGTCACACTGGGTGAAAATCGAGATGTTGGCAGAGCTGCATTCCTTCTGGAGGCTCCAGGGGAGAACCTATTTCCTGGGCTCTTCCAGCTTCCAGAGAATGCTCTGCCCATGGTCCTTGGCTTGTGGGCCCTCCCTCCGTCTTCAAAGCCAGCAACAAAGGATTGGGTTCTTCTCACATTGGACCCCTCTGACTTTCTCTTCTCTCTCTCTTCGACTTTTAAGGACTCTCGTGATTATATTGGGCCCACCTGGATAATACGGGCTACTCTTCCTATTTTTTAGGGCCAGCCGATTATTAACCTTACTTTCATCTATAGCCTTGACTCTCTATGCCATGGGACACAACACATTCACAGCTTCTGGGAAGCAGTATGCGGTTATCTTTGTGGGGAGGGTGTTATGCTGCCCTCCTCAGAAACCCCGAGGAATGTACCATGGTCCACAAGGTCTTCCTCGTTGCCGCTGGTCACTGCAGCTGGCATCTTTTCTTCTTCACCTCTGGCCACATCAGAACTAGCTTCTGTGAGGTGTCCGTTCTCCTTGAGAACCCATGGGTGGGGCCAGGCATCACTCAAATCCCCCAAGACTCAGTTAAAACAAGATGAAAAGACCACCATAACGGCTGGCACCAAGTGTCCTCTTAGCTCGAGAAGCATCTTGACAACTGTGAGGGCAGAAGTTGGGACCTGAGGGTGGAGGTATCAGCGTGACTCTGGATCACAGCTCAAGGGTGAGAGAGAGAGAGAGAGAGAGAGAGAGAGAGAGAGAAGGGTCAGGAAAGCATTGGGGTGAGAGAAGCCTGCCAGAAAGAGGCTGGGCCCACGTGGAAGCCAGACTGAGGCTGTCCCCTAGGGACTGAGTGGCTGTGGCCATTTTAGCTGGGGAAATGCTTGTCTGAGAAGCCAAAGTTTGTGCTTCTGGGACATGAATCCTCCTCATCTCCCTGTAGCCCGCAAACTTCAGAAATGCCCATAACACTGATGACTGCCTGTGGGCAGGGAGTGTTGGGGGAACTTTGGGAAAAGGCTAACAAGCATGGTGGCCAGAGGGGTTCATGGAGATGTCAGCCACCCCTGCCCTGGGAACTTGGAGGAAAGTTGGGAAGGCTTTGGGCCATCTCCAGTCCATGGAACAGGACATCCCTCGGAGAGCTTTGTCCCTTCTCCAGACCCTTGATGTCCAGAACAGCCAAGCTCATTTAGAGTTCAAGGGACAGCTAGAGTCCAGCTGACTTTGAGATCTCACGGCTAAAGCCAGGCTGTACCCTCTAACTGTACATTCCTGAAGGTGCAGAGATAATAGGAAGGCATTCCAACGTGAAGAACACGCAAGGTGGTCGCCAGGTTTTCAGGCTCCTTGTGCCCAAGCTACTCTTCCTCAAGCTTCCCCCTTTTGTAGGCCTACTGTCCCCTAGAAGACTCACATTTGACCATATGGTCTCCACCTGAAGTCCAGTAACCCCCTCCATCCCCAGTGTAATCTTCTCAGGGCCAACACAAGGGAGAAACATTCTTTCTAGCTCTCTCTTCTTAGATTCCAGACCACTCCAACCTGCATCTGCCACAAAATGGAACTGATAGATGTTTATGTTCCTTGGGGTTAAAGAGTAGGCTATTTTTAAGGCTCTTGATACATGTTGCCAAATTGCCTTCTAGAAATCTCCTGAGAACATCCTCCCTATACAGTTCTGCCAGCACTAAGAACTGCCATTGCACAAATCTCTGCCAATTTGATATGGAAAAAAAAAAATCTCATTTTCATTTTCAGTCCTTTGATTACATGCGAAGAAAAATACACATTACCTCTTTTGAATGGGATGAGTAATAATGAAAAGCCTATTTCAAATGTCATTGAGTCTCTATTTAGATATGACACTAAATTTCAATTCGTATGAAGAAGGGAAGATGTTATCTGTATAACTTTTGTTTTGAGAGTTTGGACTAGGGGAGGGGAAAGGAGAAAAAAGAGAAAAATGAGGAAGGAGAAGAGGAGAAGAAATGAAAAGGGAAAGAAGAGGTAAGAAGGGAAAAACTTGGAATTGAAGAAAAGGGGTTTTCTCTTTTAAATGGAGTACAGAAAAGGGAGAGCAGGAAAAAAGAACTGTACGAATTGCTCTTCCCATGTGATTCTTTAAATAAATTGTAAGTAGTACAATGAACTAAAAAACAACAATGACAACAACAACAACAACAAAACAAGCAGCACTGGAGACGTGAAGTCTAGCAACAGACTCCGTGCGACCGGGGAAGGCGTAAGGAATGTGGGATGGGTCCTGTTCCCCCTGAGCTGAAAATACGAGAAAATCCCTAATTACACCTTGCACCTTAGATGCAATCTTCCAAGATTGTGCATGAACTCTGTGTTGTGTTCTTATCCTTCACACTGGAGCATGACCGGCTGGCTTACGGCCCAGGTATGGCTGACTCAAGTTCAAGGTTGGCTGCTTCTGTACACCTCACAATTTCCATTGCACTGTCGTTTTCCACTGCTGGTATCAGTGCTTTCACTTTGCCATTTTCCATTCACAGTCGTAAAACAATAAAGCAAATCTCCATGAAATGGTCCCATGAGCAGCAACACTATGGTGGGTACAGACTAAGAGGAGCAGATGCACTACCGGCTGTTGGATGCCAGGCAGGTGCTCGGGGCCATAGTTCAAAATGTCAATTTGACAGCATGGCTCTCTCAGGATTGGGTGTGTGAAAGGGATGCAGGGTGTTGGTCTGTGTTGTGGACAAGGGAGACGGGGCTGTTGGAAAGTTGAGTATACCAAAATCAAATACAGGAAAGCGGAAACTGGATTAGGTCAACCGCAGTTAAGCATCATTATCCTACAGTAATTCTTTTTTTTTTTTTAATATTTTTATTTATTTCTAGGAGAGAGAGAGAGAGAGACAGCGTGAGCAGGGGAGGGTCAGAGAGAGAGGGAGATACAGACTCTGAAACAGGCTCCAGGCTCTGAGCTGGCAGTCAGCACAGAGCCTGACACGGGGCTCGAACCCACGAACCGCGAGATCATGACGTAAGCGAAAGTCGGACGCTTAACCGACTAAGCCACCCAGGCGCCCCTATTCTACGTTAATTCTTACCTACTTTGTGGGGTTCGTTAACATAGGTGACTAAGCTGTCTAGTTTGGCAGCATGTCTGGAAGGACCCCAGTAGAGTCCTAAAAGAGCCACACTGAGCACCCACCTACCATGGCACTGACTGACCCAGGAGGTCCCCAAGGGTCCGGAGGTCCAGTCCTGTTTGCTCATGTCTCTGTCCCGGCTGCAGCCTGGTCCGGGTGTGGTTTGCTGCGGGACCTCAACCTGCCTCAACGGGACCCTGTGCCCAGCTGCCACACGGTCAGCTCCCACCAAACTTCTATCATGGATTTCTTCTCTTCACCCACTCCCACTGGCTTCATGACATCTCAGCCCGGTACTTTAGGGTGCATCTCTTCTGTTAAGGACACTTTTAAAAATTTTATTAAAGTTTATTTATTGAGAGGAGAGAGAGGGAGGGAGAGAATGCATAAAGGAGGGCCGGAGAGAGAGAGGGAGACAGAATCCCAAGCAGGCTCTGTGCTGTTAGCGCCGAGCCTGCTATTGGGGCTCGAACCCACAAACCGTGAGATCATGACCTGAGCTAAAGTCAGACGCTTAACCGACTGAGCCAGCCGGGTGCCCCTGTTCAGGACACTTTTTAATGCAACCACCACGTGCCAGCATCATAAGAAACAAACTTAAAAGTCACTCTAATATCATCTACTGCCCAATCCATACTCAGATTTCCCCCCAGTTGTCTCAAAAGCGTCTTTTTATAGCTGGTTTATCCAAATTGGGTCAGGACTCAAATGAGGGCACGTTTGGAGGGAAATGCCTTGTATTCTGAAATAGTCTTCCCTCCCTTCTTTTCTTTTCATGTCACTGGTTTGTTGAGGAAACTGAGTCATTTGTCTGGGAGAACCTGCTCCATGCACAGCAAGTAACGGGAACTGTCCCCCACCCCCCCCCCCTCCTGGAAAGGCT